>NC_142928.1:13199359-13221859 GCF_046866305.1 Octopus bimaculoides
ACTTCACAGCAGATTCTGATGATTGCCTGCTAGTCTCCTTTAACCAATAAGCATTGATCGTCTATTCAAAATAAATCGATATATGTTCATATGAAAACTGCAGCGCAGTTGAGAAATAACTCACTTCTTTTATATCATTAATGTTTTCATGGAGAACATAAACCACATAATGGCCTCTATTTACCTTCTATTAAAGTGTAGTAGGTATTTTCATAGGCAAAACAGTACTGGAATAAACTTTGATAGTGATGGGTAATATTGTTGTAGAAAGCTTTTTTTGTGTTAATCCACTATCTAATGTAATCCCATTCCTCACTTTTCTAATTTCAAACCCCATTAAGCTTTATAAACCTACTGAGGTTTTTGTTTCCCTGTCTTTTCCGTGTCCTTTGACTATTCATAATTAAATAATGGAACAATCATCTGACAAGAAATATTGAAACGGTTATGAGAAGATTTGACGCAGCCAGTTTGACGCAGCTATATTTGGCGTCGCTGATTTGGCGCTAACATATTTGACGTCAGACATTATTTTTTTTTCTAGTTCTCTACCCTATCTCTCTCTCTCTCTCTCTCTGTCTCTCTCTCTCCCTCTTTTTTTACTATGTAAGCATCTAGTTATATTTGTACGTTTGCGTAATGTCTCCTTCTCCTACTCTCTTTCACTCTTTCTTTCTTCGGGAACATATCACTGCGAGCGCATGCGCGCCTGCGTGTGTGTTCTTCTCCAAGTGCCAAACGGAAATCGCTAAACATGTTGAATGCCTAGACAATTGTGCCAAATCGTTAGGCACCCAAACAGCACCACCCAGTCACCACATTCCGATTGAAAACACAGTTTAATTTCTTTCCAACACCTTAATATCCGCTTAATCGTTTCGAAAAAAAAATGACATTTGGGTACGAAATTTTACTCCTCATTTTTTTTTTTATTTAATTAGGTCGTTTAGTCAGAAGACATTTGTTTCTAATGCTACCCAGCGGATTTGAATTACTACTCAAGTAACTGTTTCGCTGACGTCTTAACTACACTGCCTTGTCACACATTTAAAAATTGCAGACACGTAGATAACAATCTTTTTCAATGTGAAAAGGTGTTAGAATAACATTGGCATCTAACGATGAAAAGTACTAGGGACGTGACATATTTAGAGAACGCTGACAGCATAGCCGAGGTCAGATGCTGGAATTTGTTGGTGGGTGGGTGAATGCCAATCAATGCTATACATCTTCTCCGGATGCAGCAACCTCGTCAGAGATATGGGACATTCGAGAATCACGACGAAGTGTTACTGAGCCTCAGCAAACGCTGGGGGTTGAAATACGACGTTGACTAAGAAGACCAATCTTTGGGATGGACTGTTAGCAATGTCAAAGATAAGCTTTCGCGTGGGAGATCAGTCTTAGAGAAACCAAAGCTGTGAAGCACGTTTGCAAGAAGTATCTAACTGCCACACGTGGTTATAGGGAGTGCAATACAATGGTATGTTCTTGATATAAATAGCGCTTGAACAAATGTTCCGTTAAATGAAAACAAATTGCTATGGTCTTCTTGGGTGGTGCACTCAAGTATAAAGAAAGCTATGTTTTCTTCTCACATAAGTAGTATGCCATGTATTCATGTTTACAACACAAGTAGAATATGATTGCAGTCACCCCTGTACCATTTACATCTATACTAAATGCAACTGTTTCTTATGTCATTCTGAAGGTTTTGTGCTGTCTTAAAATGTCTATATCCAAACGTAGTGCGCATTTGATTGTATACTGCTTTAAATTAATGTGTTAGAGGATGGCATGCAACATCCTTGAGGGTTGAAAATGTTCAAGTACCCTAATGATGGCGCAATATAAAAGACAAATTTACTAAGACAGAGAAATTGTTCAAAGTAACTACGTCAGAATGGTATTCGCTGAATATACAGATTGAAATTGCGGTGACTGTAAATGTCAATGCCAGTGTAGTGAAGACAGCCATTTCCAATGACACCTGCACCGCACAATGCGTGTGTTGGAGGTAAAATCTGTGTTTTTGCCCATGGCATCAACAAAATCTTTGTCGAAAGCTCTCTTGCAGATTATCGATCACATGTTGCTGATTAGGTGCTCCACTTATTTCTCCTCTCTAGATCGCACTAAGTAGTAAATATATATCCTAATATCGTAAGCAATGCTTCCGTTATTCTTCTACATTGTTCCAAAATTAATTTTAAAACGATCCGTCGACTGATCCAACATTCTATAGCAGCAAAACAAACTCCTCCTCCTCCTACTCCTCCTCCTTCCATATGAGACCGACAGTTATGGGTATTTTTCGTATCTCTGTACGCTGAACCTATTTCTACCATTACTAAGTAATCTGTTCATGGAATTGTTAAATCATTGACCTTCCTTCATTTTTAGTTTCTCTGTCCAGTCAGATTA
Source organism: Octopus bimaculoides (assembly GCF_046866305.1). Lineage (NCBI taxonomy): Eukaryota > Metazoa > Mollusca > Cephalopoda > Octopoda > Octopodidae > Octopus > Octopus bimaculoides. The sequence continues at coordinate 13,201,784 of NC_142928.1, forward strand.
GACTTGAATTTTCCGTTTTGTATATGAAACTATTTCAAAAATTAGATTTGATATTAAAAAAATGATATAAATAGTAAAAGTAGAATTTATTGGTGTCGAGAGACCTTTCTTTTTAATAAATGAAACTGATTTCATGATTACAAACAGTATAAAATGATATTTAAAGTCTGGGATACGAATATTCTGAGGTAAGTATTTAAAATATATTTATCTGAAAATACGAAGTTCTTAGCTTTGTTAGTCAACAAATTTTGAATAAAAAGATAAAAATAACTATTATTGCTGAAGTGTTACTTTATTAAGAGTATAAAGTAGTTGTATAAATTTGTGATTTTACTACGTTATTTATTTGCAGAGTGTTTATTACATTTCAACTAAACAATTACTACAATATATATTGCATCCTTGTTTGAAGCTATTTTACTTCATTTATGAGAATAGTGTTTGTGGAAAAGAAAAGATTATGAAATATCATATCTTTCATTCTATTAAAATAAATGAGACTTGGTGCCCAGTCAAAAAGAAATAATATTTTTAAGCCACAAATTATATTCTGAAATACCTTCTGTTAATCAGAATAGATTTTATTCTAGATTTTACATTGAAAACTGAAGTAACAGACGTGTCAATGTTTCGTTAATTTAAAATAAACTTTTTTTGTCATGATTTATGATTTTATACCATATTTTCTACCTGATATCTTGAAGAATATTGAAATATTTTTCGTGATTTTGAATTATAATATAAAAGATTTTATCAGCTAATATTCAAAATTCCTAGAGTTTTGCACATAAATTACCAGATCTTTATACAACGTTCTACGCATGCAAATTAGTATTTCATATTCCTATATGTTATAAGGGCAATGCAAAAAGATGCACCAAATATGATACTGTACTTAAATATTACTTTCTAAGTTCAAAGCTTCTTAACTCCATTCATTTGGACTGGCGTTTACACCTCGGCATCCGTTTTAAGAACAGCATATGGAACCATAACTTTACGGTCACAGCATAAGACAGGTTAATTTGTATTGTAGCAAGTGCTTTGTCCACCTACTTCTCGGATGCGACAAATATAAGCCCAGCAGTCTAGTGGAACACAGATACACTAGGATCGAATCTTTTCTTACTTGAAAGTATAATTGTAAACGGTGACGTTTTTTTAGTATTGTAGACGCTTCCATTGACCTAATATGTGTATGTCTGCTGTAGCTGTTGTTTTCAAATGTATCGCCTGCAGTGCTATGGTTCTAACTTTTCTGAAATGTTATTATTTTGCTTCATTTTATAATTTTTTTACGTATGTATTGATATATTATTTACATTTTGTGAATATCTGTTTGCTTACTGTTTTACTCTGTTCAATGTAATCTCTTATGGGAGGCGGCTCCCATATAGTTGGAAGCCATTATTGACGTGAGGTTATACTGTTAAGCAAACAAACATGAAATTATTAAAATATTGACCTTATAGTTTATAATTGTACTTACCCTAGAGAAAATGGCCGGTTTTTTATTACCATTTTTATTTCAACGTAAACAATAATAATAGTAAAATAAACAATAAGAAGAGCACTGTACGGTTCTGAATAGAGACTGGGTTTGTATATTGAGTTGAACAAATTGAACACTATTTCGACAGATTGTCTGTCTTGTTCGGGGTCATAATATAAAATGATTAAACAAGAACGCAGAAATATAAAAAAGCAAATTAAAGTATAAACGAGAATGACTTGCGTCTCTTTTTAGCCAAAATGCCATCGTTGGTTTTCCCTTTTACATAATGGGTAAAAAGGAAAAAGAATAAAAATAAAGAAAACGAAATAACAAAAAAAAAATAATAAAAACAGAATGGAAAGAGAACACTGCCATCAACGCATTGTGTCCCCTGTATGAAATAGGAAACGATAATGAAGAGTGATTTTCAATATTACATTTGGTTACGTAGATTTGATTCAGGAACGATTCTTGATGTAATCGTAGTAAAAATATATTTAATCAATTGCTTCAACAAAGTGAGACTATTTCATCTCATACTAAAATAATGACATAGACCTTCATTGGTAGGAAACATGAATGATGACAAACCACAGAATACACAACTCATAAGTCAGGTATAAAATATACTCTATAGAATAACTGTATCTCTTTACTTGTATGGTGTCCCTCATAGAAGTAGTTCCTCGATAACTTTGCCGTTGGTATTTCCACTTGAAGACACACCCCGTGAGCATAATGTACAAGGTTGGTATTCGTTGGAGTTATGTCAATCACAAAAAGAAGAATGCCGTCTTTAGCCGTGATTGGCAACATTTTAGAGATGTTGTTTCAAGAACTTTAAATGCAACTTTTAAGAAAGTAGTGTTTTCATAACAGCAAATATCAACTAATGAAAGTACAGAAAACTACGAAAGTGGAAGGAGAAGGGGTGCAGATGATGCTGTCTGTGTAACATCGGTCAGGTCTTTACCTGTCACCATCGTATTTTATGATAAAGCAAATCCTTCGGATAAAGTAAGAGTAAATATCCAGTCTAAATTCCAGGGCAAAATGATAATGAAAAAAAGAACGAGAGAAGGCAGTTAGAATTACGGGAACAAAGGAGTTAAACCAGTTAGTAATGAAATGCTAATTTATTAGTCAATCAATTAGAAACGGGTGTGGATCACAGACCAATAGTGTTTGAAAATTGGGGTTAGATAAGCTTTGAGATTAGATCAAATTTAACGGACAGGAAAGTTTTGTAAAGAATAACCTATATCTATGGAAAGTAGAACTGGGTGTCATTAAACGTAAGATAGAAAACCAAGTAGAGAAAAAAATTAAAGAGGTTAGTAATGTAAGCGAAAGATATAAAGTGAGAGATAAAGTATTAAACTATGACATTAAAAAAAGTGAACGAAACTATATTATGGAAGACCCGATTGTTGAGGTGGTAAAACGACCGAACCTTTGGAGACAATATTAAAACAACTTAAAGGAGATAGTAATCCGAATACAGACAAATCTACAGAATATGAAAAAAAAATTTGGCAATGCAAAAACAAAGAAAGAACAAAAAGAAATTGACAATGCGATTCGGAGTGTGTCACTTATATTTCGACTGGCAGTAAATGACTTATACAAGTGTAAATGTATAAAAAAAAAAGAAAGATAGCGTTGGCTACAAAGCAGGTAAACCAACAATGGAGAGAAAAATACTTTGGTAGAATAAATGGACAGAAAATGCTATCAAGATCTTGAGAATGAACGACTGTCAACTACACCTTTTTTTTTTATATGGAAGCACTGTGAAAAGAGAAAATCTCGTTAAAATACAGGAAAGAATTGAGAGAAAGAACTTTAGAACTAAAATAGTCCGGCAAATAAAATCGGCAAAATTAGCTAAGTTAAAGGGATATGAGTAAAGAATAGAAGAATTTCAGCAGGAGAGATAGTTGCAAAAGAATAAGAACAATTAAATATATGGAGGACACAAATATGACATAGGGAGGCATAACATTTAGAGTGCTGCATGGAGCAGGAAAGATATAGTCAATGAGAGACATGGATATTTCGAAGGCGCAGAAACTGAATTAATAGAAGTAAAAAGAAAATGTTGAGTTGGTATTCATTGAGGAACTCATTGAGACCATGCTAATAAATAATCTAATCGGAAGAGACCCATAGAGAAGGATTTGGTAGATTTTGGGCAGAACAACACTCTGGCAATTACTGACAAGTTTGTGGAGTAGAAATATCAAAAATAGGGTGACTAATGCTAAAATACATTTCCTATGAAAAACAAAAAAAAAACAAAAACAAAACAACAGCAAGTTCTTGAGGTCTTAAATAGTAGTACTAAAGAAATTGTTTACAATATGTTTGAGGATAAGAACAAGACCCATGTAGAGGAATAAAACTTATTTTAAGATGAACAAGAGCAGGGACGCCACAGAAATTCTAGAGCAAGATCCAAAATATTAATCAATTAGAAGAGGAGACCAACTGGTTCAGTAATTGGGTGAATACATAGAAAATATGCATATGACATAGTGTACCCTCGATTTTCAAGACACTCGAATTTTTCAAAGGTGCAACAAGCATCCTAGAACTGATGCCCCTCCAGGGAACATGATATTTACTTCGAATACCTTACAGAGACTGCAACTTCGTGTGTTTGGTAAGATACATGCATCGTTCCAGCCCTTACAGATCTCTCCAACACAATTTGAGGAACAGAGTTTTGCTCTCTGCGTTGAAGTGCTAGTTTTCATATGTTACAGCGCAAATTACGTTTAATTAGCTGCACAATTGCGACATGAGGTCTACGAAGAATTTTCCATTGATCGAATGACTGGATATTCTGTAGTGTTACACCTCTGTGTGAATTATATGCAATAATCGAGTTCTTTTAGAGGAGGCCTTTAATTTCGAACTTCACCTATATTTTTATGTAGCTAGAGACAACAAATCTAAATTAAGTCCTACTTTCCAGACACATTTTTTGATCTCTTGTCTTTGGTTATATTACTTTCGGATAACACTAATAACCAACGAGCCGAAGGTTACATTTTCTGGCTCATACAATAATTCTATAATCTTATTCCCTCTGCGTATATAGATAAATTAGAGTACTTCTCATTTGCGAATATGAGAGCGGATTTCCATTGAAAGTGAGTCGCCTTGAAACATCGCGTCAACATTCCCTACTAAATGCTTCGCATCTGTAATACCAAGGATGCATATGTATATTTATCTAAAGTACATTTCTATTATGTTTTAATTATTCATCTATTGTTAGCGAACGCACAATAATAATTGACCATTTTTCTGTTTGTAAATTCCAGTTCTCAAGTCAATGCAAAGGAAGCCCTAATGTTGATTTTCCTGAAGAGATGTTCCGCTGATCATGGCCAATTGGTTTTCTTCCAGACAGGCAAATTCAAATATTCTATGAGTTACATAAGAGAGCTGGCTGTTTCTGTAATAGTGGTACACATCCTATCCATGTATTTACCGCTTTTGCTGGGGTTGTTTTGTTCTTTTGTTTTTGCTTCTAGTACCGCAGTAAATATATTAATGTCAGTTGCTGTGGCGGTGGATGTAGAGGAAAATATAATTCGTTATGGAATTAAAGTGATGTGTCGGTCGGGGAACGGCTTTACAAATCGTTTTTGGTGAAAGAACAAGGTTGGCGGCTGTTTTGGCTTCTTGATATTTAGGTGACGTCCGATGAGCTTTTGTACTTCAGAGAATATTGTTTTCTTTAGAAGCGTAGTCCATTTAGAATCTTCGGGAAAGTTAGATCTCATTGTGGTAACGTATGCCTGCTATTCAAATTTCATTGTTGTTCTAACTCCAGTGTATTTTATTGTGGATGTACTCGTTGTTTGGACATCGTTGATTAGGTTGTCAATTATTCCAACTTTTCTTTATCATCAGGCAGGAATCCATTAAGTGGTTTTGCTGTTTTGCAGGACATCAACCACATCTCTTCTTCCTCCTCCAAGTTGAACAATTTAGAAATATCAGTCTATGTTGTCATGTTCTATAAACATCTGTGACTCTGTGGGCGTTCTCACCAAATGATGCTGTTATGAAATTAAGGTGCATAACATCCATGTATCATTTTGCCCGACCATATTCTCGCATGCTTTCTGGGACGAAGCACATTCGCTATATTCTTGTTATTTTTACAGCGCCACTTACCAAAGGGACGGGCTTCACCACACATTCTTCGTTCTTTTTTATTCTTTTACTTGTTTCAATCATTCTTTTACTTGTTTCAGTCATTTGACTGAGGCCATGCTGCAACACTGCCTTTAGTCGACAAATCGACCCTTGGACTTGTTCATTGTAAACCTAGCACGTATTCAATCGCCCACTTTTTGCCGAACCGCTTTATGTAAGTTTTGAGGTAAACTTTGAGACAACGTGCCACCAGAAGAGTGTAAGAGATGCTCCAGTGAAAAACAAGAAAACAAAATTATTGGTATTTTGATAAAACAAAAATTAAATTTGAATGAAATTAAGTGGAATTAAGTGAGTCTGGTATTTGTTTGCAGCTTAGATAATATCTGCTAATAAGCTTCAGTCTCAATGGACCGTCTCGGTAAAGTATAGTAAAAAAAAAAACAGAAAACGCTGCCTAATCACAATACAAATAAGCAAGTTTATATAGTTTAGCTAAAAAATATGAACTAGTTCTTCGATAATTTAAAATATTATCAGTAGAAATACCCTAGAGTGACTACTTTGTGGAGAGCATATTATTATGTTCAGATGATAGTAACTAAATGACCAACGAAAAGCAATTTATAATTATTTGAAATTAATACTAATCGAAAATTCTTTAGCGTTAGACAAAATTATCCTCGCCAGTGTCCAAAGGCGAGAACACAAAATATTCATTTCACCTACAACAAAATTATATTTTGAACGGCGGAAACTGATTGAGCCTCCGGATATCTGTGTAAATGAATTATGTTCGTAGTTATAACGCTGGTTACCTGACGACAAACCCTGTCTAGAGAATCATTTAATTCCAAGTTTGGCGAACAATTCTTTTCAAGTTTTCTTCCTTGATTTCTTTGAAAATAATCTTAGTTAGACTCATATAAAAGTATTGTGCTTAATATAGCTTCAATACATAGACCGATATCGGCGAGCTGGCAGAAACTTTCGGAAGCCGAGCGAAATGCTTAGCGGTATTTCGTCTGCCGTTACGTTCCGAGTTCAAATTCTGCCATGGTCGACTCTGCCTTTCATCCTTTCGGGGTCGACAAATTAAGTACCAGTTACGCACTGGGGTCGATATAATCGACTTAATCCCTTTGTCTGTCCTTGTTTTTACCCTCTATGTTTAGCCCCTTGTGGGCAATAAAGAAATAAGAAACGTTAGTACACCGGGCGAAATACTTAGCGGTATTTCGTCTGCCGATATATGTTCGGAGTTCAAATTCCACTGAGGTCGACTTTGCCTTTCGTCCTTTCGGGGTCGATTAAACAAGTGCCAGTTACAAACTTTGTGTGTCCTTGTTTGTCCCCTCTATGTTTTGCCCCTTGTTGGCAATAAAGAAATAAATATACAGACCGATATTTGAACCCCGATACGTATTGATATGTGTAATACTAGCTAGCATTACACATATAAAACATAACATTTTCGACCAACAAGTAAATATGGTAGACTAAGAAATGTATGGTTAAAATTGCCTTATGTACTTCAAGAAACTTAGCTGAAATTATAGTAGGGCAAAATACAATTTAGTTAAGAGAGATTGTTGAATGGATTTATGCAAACTATCTAATACTGGTAACAGGAATGCTAGTTACAGAAATAATGATAATGGTAATAATATTAATAACAGTGGAATGGTAATGGTGCTATTACAAATGGTCACTGAACACAGCGATAATTATAATCATAGCAATAATAATCTGTCCTACACACAGTTAGCTCATCATTTTTCAGCCAAGTTCTTTATATATAAATATCGCTTGAAATCGGGGAATATATATATATATATATATATAATTATTATTATTATTATTATTATTATTATTATTATTATTATTATTATATAGTATTATAGTTATTATAGTACTAACAGACTTCCGTAGTCACTTTCTCTCCATAAATTTCAAAACCTTCTCGTTTGTTTATAAATATTATTTTTAACTCTATGGCCAAGGCCCGACATCTTGGGGGGGGGGAGGCTATTCGATTAGATCGACTCCAGTACGCAACTGGTACTTAATTTATCGACCACGAAAAGATGAAAGGCATATATATACTCAACTAGTACATATTTCACTGAACTGGTATTTATTTTACTCAGCTGCTACTTAATGATGAAAGGCAAAGTTTGCCACGACAGAATTTGAACTCAGAAAGTAAAGATGAATGAAACGCTGCTAGGAATTTTGTCCGGCATGCTTAACACTTCCGTCAGCTCGCTGCCTTCTTAACCTACTAATTAGGATTGCGATTGTATTTACTACTACTACTACTACTACTACTACTACTACTACTACTACTACTACTACTACTGATCCTTCTACTACTACTGCTACTGCTGCTTGTGGTAGAGTTTTTATTTAAGATTTTGTATTACAATGCCTGTCTAAAGTTGTTCTACTTTATCTTGAATGGAAACAACCAACTGGCACAATAATTAACTGTAGAATTCTGCCTTGGCTATTGATCATTGGAACAAAAGTAGAAATGTTCTTCCCTCTGGTAAAACGGGAAATCACTACGGGCTTAATTCCAAGGCTTGAGAATTTATTGATATTTCAATCATTGTTAATAAGCGTATTTTATTTTGTTAAACCATCAATTCGTGAAAATACATTAAACTATTCGTGCTATATCACTAATTTACAATTGTGGATGAAATAGTTTCCTGATGAAATGAATTTAATGAATACACAGCAGGCAACTGCAATAATATTCACTTCTGAAATTGGCAAAGGCGATTTATTGAACTCAAATGGAGACTTCAGAAAAGATCTCTAGAAATCCATTTGCATTGAGAAGTGTTAAGTCTAACATAACACGTGACAATTTAACTAACGAGATATTTCATGAAATCTATTGTGGATTACTTGAAGCTGTTACAGATTGCATATTCAAGTGAATAAATGAGTTAAATAACATATCTGCGTTAACAAGGTGCGGTACTATTAATCAGAATTGTAAACTAAAAACTTCGTAATTAATGAAATATTTTCTAGCAGGAACGCATCATTTTCAATAAATACCACACAAAAATCGAGAATGTTTCCATTCTCTCATATAGGAAGCCCTATATGTTATCGAACATTAATTGAGAGCAACCAATTCAGCCGCGAACGAATCATGGTTAATTACAGTTAAAAAAAGCGAAATTGTTGTGATCTTCAGTCAACAGTTGATGACGAAAATATGCGTTGTAACAAGGTGCATATATTGTTTATAATCAAGGGAGTAAATTAGGAATAGTGGTTTATTTCCCCTTGCGGCGAAGGTATATGACTAAAACGTAATACCCAAAAGAGAGCACGCAAATGTTCAACGACTTCGTTATAAATTACAATTTATGGGGTGGGGTGAAAATGATTTAAATTTTTATGAATATTTCGAAGTATGGTTACTGGTTGATAAAAACAAAATTTTAAAAATTCACATCTTTCAGTACTAAATTTAATCATATAAAAAATAAATTAATTAAAAATTATTCTTGTAAAAATCAAAAGAGAACATCCGAATATAAGGTAAATAGTTATGGGTTTAAAGTGTATGTCACCATCAGTAAAGCGGTTGAACAAAGCCTTGAAGTCGATCAGGCATTTTCCACAGACATTTATGTGTAGTAGAATGTAAACTTGATGGACCATAATATCTCTTATATTTCTGTAAAAATATTTAACTTAGTTAGCACAAACATAAATCACGTCCTACAAAATACGTGCAGACCGGTATAGTGTAGTGTAGTATATGTATGTTGGCATAATTATGTATGTAGAAGTCCTTTCCATCTTTCTCATTGTCTCTCTCCCGCGATAATTATCTCTCTCTCTCTCTCTCTCTCTCTCTCTCTCTCTATATATATATATATATATATATATATATATATATATATATATATATATATATATATATATATATATATGTGTGTGTGTGTGTGTGTGTGTGTGTGTGTGTACATGTGTGCGTATATATATGTGTATATATATCTATACACATATATATAGATGCATGCATACACAAATGCATAAATACGATCATACATATATGTGTGTGCGTGCGCGTGTGAGCGTGTATGTGTGTGTATGTGTGTGAGTGTGTAAAAAGGATTTATTCTACAATTAATATTATCTAGGAAATCTTTAAAATGATATTTGTAAACCTCTTCGTAACTTGCCTCACGATTATATAAATATATATATTTTTAATTCTTTATTTTAGACAGTATTTAACTATAGCAAATTCTCAAATATTTTGACTGCATGAACAAAGATTTTTTAGATTTAAATAAACATACACATACACACACATGCACACATACGTACACACATACACATATATGTACGCTCTTACACAGAGATATGTGTTTGAGTTTGCACACATAAAGGATAGATATTTCTTCGTAATAACGAGGAAATTTATTCATGCAAGAGTGGTCAATGTATTAGAAAGAAAGGAAATCAAATTTCAGAGTGATAATATATAGATATAAATAGTTCTTAAAGTAATGACAACGTTGAAATATATAGATATTTACAGTGAATCAGAGAGTGTTGGGTTTTTTTTTCAGCTTTTCGCTGGTCTCGTTTGAATCAAATTCATATAACAGACTTTGTAAAGCCTGTGCGTATATAAACAAAGAAAGTGAAAACACAATGCCATTCTTATACTGATCACAATAACATCTGCCGATAAAGCAAACTATAAGATTTTATAGACTCATTTCTCTTACATTTCTATCTTCCATGTCCACGGGAAAGATATTTGTAATATTTATGTCTATTTTAATACACGCTCCGTGATTTACTGCCGGCGCATCAACAGTAAATGTTCCGTTGCTATTCTTAAAATCGCTTTAAAAGAATAATAATATTTTAACACTTACTCACACACGCACACACATATCAGGCACATAGAGATGTTTCTACCGATATTTGAGAACAAATATTTTAAGAACCATAAGTGGCCCAGACTTTCAAATCTATCTTTCCTTTTTTTCAGCTCTAGCCGGGGACCTTCGAAAGTTAAGCAGACGATGGGAAGGCATGGCGTTCTCATCGACTCAGCCAATAATCGCAGTGATTCTGAGATTGCAATCTTATTAAATGTCGCCAGATTAGAAAGGAAGTCCTGGGCTCTGGTGGTAATGAATGCCTTACTTGATGAAAATAAGATGAAACATTCTCGACAGACAGACAAGTATGATATATATATATATATATATATATCTAGCTAGCTAGCTAGCTAAATAGATAGATAGATAAATAGATAGATAGATAGATAGATAGATAGATAGATAGATAGATAGATAGATAGATTGACTGATTGATTGATTGATAGCATATGGTTGGTCGTTGGGAAAACGCAAGGAAGGTCGAGAGGAAAGTAAGACAAATGTTGTTAGGTAGAAGCAAAACGAGTGCAATGAGAAAGAAAGAAAAAGTCATCCGTTTTCACTCGTTCAAACCAAAATTGCTATGATTGGTTTAATCTAGAAAGGAATCGGTCTTTTCCCAATTCAATAAGGTAAAATTGAAAAAAAACGTTTGCATACAATAAAAATCGCCAGTTCTGGAATTTAGCAGAGCAGCAGAGTTCTTAGATATAAAAAATAATATTAGATCTTTAGGCAACGCAATGGTTGCAGATATTGCATCAACTAAGCTATGACATGGATGTTTCTACAATGTTGCACTTAATATTGTGTGGTATATTGTTGGCCTTCAAGGTCTCAGGTAAAGCTATCTTCTTATCACACGGGACCGGCAAACTTTTTACCACACCCCAGCGCCTGCACTGTTACGTTAGCATAAGATCTTTTTTTAAACACTTACGGATATACAAATGTACATTTGCTTTTTGGTATCTTACTTTGGAGCACTGCAATGACTACAGTTTTAGAAACCACTGAACCGAGTAGAGTAAGCACGTTTCTGGCTTTGAACAGACAGCTAGAACATGGAGAGGGTATCTGTTATGACTTGCAAATAATAGTTCTCCCCTTTTCCTCACAAAGCTGCGACAAGTGGAGATATTGATAAATGGGGTATAGCCGATCATGTATGGCAAAAATGGAGACCACCTCCTCCTGTGGAATGAAATTAAAATAATAGACAGAGAACACCACTGGAAAATATTAAAACTAAAAGAAGCTGCACATATGCTAGGACACAATAACCTCCTTAGCAGACCGAGTGCAGATATGAATAGCATATGGGAAGCAGTATTAAAGAAGGATAGGAGAATAATAGATTTATAAGCCCAAAATTCCCTCCATTATTGCCCACGGGCATATGGCGTAGTGGTGAAGAGCGTTGGTTACTAACCCCAAGATTCCGAGTTCGATTCCAGGCAGTGAACTGAATAATAATAATAATAATAATAATAATAACAACACCGAAAATACCGTAGGAATGAGCACACAGGTTCAAAATTTCCCCAAGACACCTGATGAAGGCTGGAGGGTATATCAGCCGAAACGTTGTCTTAGCAACAAACAAGATGAGGTCAAATATCTGTCAATTGTAAATTATGTATATTATTCCTCATCTCTTAAATAAAGAATTGTAATATTTATCGTGATGGGGCAACAGGTAAAAGGGACTTTTACGGGGCGACTATTAAATATATTTTCTTGAAACTATAGGTATCTGCGAAACACATTTACCTTTTCAGCCCAGGAATATTCTGCCTACGTTAGACTTAACATTCAATTAGGAATTTGGAGCACGAACCTATCAATCTTCATGTGTTTATTAGTTTTCTTATTTTTAATTATTGATCGTGTAAATTAACTTTTCTTTGAAGCAACTGTTAACCTGGACATTGTTAACCTGGATACTGAAGCGCAAAATCAGCTGTGCACCTAGGAAAGTCATTCTGGTGTATTACCATCAATGATTCCGATATACTCTCTTTTGAAAATTTACTTTTTCCATAGCAAACAATGGATTTAACCGAACTTATTAAACAGATGTTATTCAAGATGTCTCTCCTTTTGTAATCGTAATGACATTAGTTTTGGGTCTTATAAGCTCTTGATTACTCAATGTTACTGTTCATTTTAATAATTTTAAATTATCATATTTGAAAAAAAATGTTCGGTATAGTGTTAAATGAACTGTAGAATGAAGGAATATTACAATCTCTAAAATAATAAATAATAAATCCGCTACTTACATGGAAACTAATCCAACGTAAAAAGACAAAATGCTAGAAACCGAGTATCGACCACCACATAGCACTTTATTCATAAACACGACCACGCATGTGCTGAAACATGTTAATACAGAGAGTGATAGCGACAAGATCCAGAGAAAAATTATTTAGAAGCAGATACTTTTAACTCTTAATAGGAAATTTAACTTTTGTTGTTAACTCAGAATTATATATTTGTGTGCAATTAATTTTATTTTTTCTGTAAACAATTTTTATGAATTTGCTCGAAAATCGATGGTCATTTATAGCAGTTAACGCTCAAGCGTTAGTGTGTGTAACGGAATATTCAGCATACATTTCTTATAGACTTCTTGTATTATAATTCTTGCATTTTTAACTCGTAAAGCACTATTAGCTATCTGAAAAACCAATATTTGTTTTAGAGGTTTGTGAGGCATTTGTGATATGTTTGTGTATAAACCATTTATATTTGCTGTCTTCAGCAAGAATATATTGCTGTAGATTTTAAGGTATTCCTTTACTGTATAATACGTTGAGTGATGCCACCATTTTAAAAAGGGTTATCTACATAAATAAATATAAAGTGTTTTATGTTGTACAGATTAACAGCTATTTTCATTCAAAAAGTAGGTAGAGATGAAATTTAACCGCTGCTTATGCTTCGCTTGTGTTAGTTATCGCATTGCGCTTTAGTGGAGTTCGTATTATTCGGTGAAGTTTAGAAGAAATTCTAATCTCATTCACGCATTTGGCATTAATTTGCGCGATCGCACGCACGCGCACACACACATTCGCGCTTACATACACACACATGCTCATACATACATATATATATATATATATATATATATATATATATATATATATATATATATATATATATATACATTTATATATATATATATATTTATGTATATATATATGTGTGTGTGTGCGCGTGAGGGCGTAATTATATGTATGCAAATATTTCATATATTTATGTATATGTATGCACGTATATCTAGGATAGTCAATGAGTAAAAAAGATTGCTGGAAAGACGAAGAGGAATAGATATACTGGTGTATAAAAAGAATACAGAAATAGATCATTGCACATGAGCAATCCAAAAGTTGCACGTAGACTGATTGGCGGATCGATATTATATAAAAGGAAACATTTTGGCATGTGGAGTGAAGGTTTAGATATCATAGGACGAAAAGCCAATAAATAAAGTGAAAGACGAAAATAGAGAGGGTAGAAAACGGGAATGAAATGAAATGAAATCTATTCGCATTAGCAAACGATATGGAAGTACGGGAGTTAGAAAAGAGAAATCAGAAAAGATAACAATGAAATGGAAAAGACTGAAGAGGGAAAAAATACTGGGAAACTGAGTGACAGAAGAAAGAGTGAAAGCAAGAGAAATATGTTTCAAAGGTGATACAAAGGGAAGAACACAATACGAGATTCATGTTATGAATAGAATAGTGTATACATAATCGTACAGAAAACAATTACCAAACATAATTATATACAAATGTATATCTCTTGCCCACAATAGATTAAATCAACATTGCCAGATTGACAATCAATATATAAAACCAAATCATATTGATCATTAGTAAAGGTTAAGTTATCAATTGATTCTTATAGACCAATATTTATTCAAACGTTTATTTGGAAGATTTCTGTTTTTAATATTCATCCCCTTCCGATTTAGAGAAATGCACATTGAACACTTTCGAAAATCATTGATACCGAGTCAACTTTCATGATCTCAGCTCGACAAGATGAAGATAAATTTGAGAAAAACATCGTTTTAAAGGAATACAATATTTAGCGAATATATTACAGACGCTTTATGTAGAATATCATAGTTAGAAGTAATATCGGATTGTAAAAATCAACTATCTGTTAATATACTGTCTGACAGATATTTTGAAAATGTTCAAACTAATTATGATACACATACATTCTTATATATAAATGTACGTATGTATACGAGGGGATCCTGAAAAGATTCTGAAAATTTCCTGGCTTTGAAGGTATCGCAAAAAGCTTGGTTGGACATTCTGAATTGTTTTACAGGGCTTAGAAAAAATGAAGGACAGCTGCAGTAAATGTGAAATTCAAAGGGGAATATGATGAATAAAATTA
Organism: Octopus bimaculoides; assembly: GCF_046866305.1. Lineage (NCBI taxonomy): Eukaryota > Metazoa > Mollusca > Cephalopoda > Octopoda > Octopodidae > Octopus > Octopus bimaculoides. The sequence continues at coordinate 13,216,814 of NC_142928.1, forward strand.
TAATTATCTGATCCTCCTGTATTTTCTTTATTCTCAAAGCCAAGAACCTTTCAGCACCCCGCTCCGATATATACCGGTGGGTGTTTAGGTGTTGCTGTGCGTGCGTAGGAATATATGTACATCTGTATATGTAGCATGCATAAGTGTGTGAATGCATTAAAGAGAACTGGCAGATAATGTCTACTTCCAAGCATACCACTTACGAAATCACCAGAAAAAAGAAACATTATTGCACCAGTCTTATAGTTATGGGTCCTGAACTGTTCAATTGCTTACCTAAATAAATCGAAATATGTAACAAATCTCTACTGAATAATTGAGACAAAAATAATTTGGATAAAAAATGATACCGGACCAGACAAACATACGGGGTTACACTCATGGAAGATCCACTGCCAAAAGCTCAAACAGACCAACTTCCTGCTATAAAGTGACAACAAATCGAATAGAAATTACATTAAGGTAGTGCTCCAGTATGACCGCATTCTTATCACTGAAATTATTGGAAGTATGAAACAAAAATGCATATATATATATATATATATATATATATATATGTATCTGTGTGTGTGTGTGTGTGTGTGTGTGTGTGTAAACAAGTAAAAGAGTAAAAGAGTAAGTGTGTGTGTGTGTGTGTGTGTGTGTATTTGGCAAAAAAAGCAATAAATAAAAGGAAGATTTGAAGTGAGAAATACGCAGGTTGTGGGCATTGAGTAGAGCGGACGTAATACTAATAGTAATTGACGCGTTTGGAAGAATCAGCTCTGAACTACCATCATGAACACACGTTACAGCAAAAGATTCAATTAAAGGTAGAGTAAGCAAAACCGAACGAGATGAAGCCATGTAAGCAATGAGATGAAATAGTAATCATGCTAATAACGTTATCTCTAAATTATCACATCCTCTAGGTGAGAGAGATAACAGGAAAAATGTCTGTAATTCATTACTCATCTTCAACTGAGTAAGCTGTAGTAACATAACATAAAGTATCCTGATCAAGGAGACGACTGGATACGTTAGCTGAGAATCGGATTACAAACCATTTGTGCATAATCTCAACAACATATATGCAAAGCAACGCGTATCATACGCACACAACACATGCATAAAACCACATACATGCATTAGTAAAACATTAATTTTCCCTCATGAAAATCTCAGAAGTGAACTAACTACTGTATGTCTTAAATCAAACACCATTTTATTTGGAAGTAATCATATACCCTAGCTACGACTATTTCAGGTGATATCATTTTCGTCGTCCATACATTCCCAATCAAATTATTTCTACTCTGTGACAGAACAGTTCTGTATTATTATAACCACAATTTTTCAAGTTAGAGCCATTCATGTTTAAGATACTTCCGGAACTGTTGTTAGGTGTTTTGTTGACGCGTATAAAATCACGGATGATGATCACTATACTGCCTTATTTCAGACTTATGCTCAAGAAATTTCTCTAAAGGAATTTCTAAACCAGGGCTTAGTTACATTTCATAATTCAATCAATATTGACATTTCCCACAGTGGTTGGTCTATCATGCGGATAATTATGTATAATGTCAAATTGACATCAATTCACAATATTGCTCGTGTTCTGACAATTTCTTGCTAGACTCTTTAAGCAACAACTCTGGAACAATTACTTCCACCTCACTGTTTGCTTAATAATTCCACGTAGTCTTAGCAAATAATTTTTCCATACCCAAAAGTCAGAAGACAAAGTAAAAGTACCAAGATACGCACGTTTTACTTCGATATCAAGTTCAACCACTCTGGAAGGACCTTGATTTCATATACACGCACGCACACAAAAACATGCATGCACTTACACACACACACACGTTCTTTTTGGAAATGGTGGACCTAGATGCAAGTAAACTATAAATAATAGCGTGCAAATAGTGGGCCAACAATTTATAGATAGATAGACACACAGACAGATACAGATAGATAGAATTTTTAAATGTCTAGCATAGTTTAGTTGGAATTTGGAACGATTCCAGTTGCACAACGGCTTTCTTGTTTCTGTTCTTAAATATCATTGCAATTTGCAGGTGCATATATGTACACTTTATGAACTATCACATTGAATCACAATTTAGATGATAATAACAGCGCTTCACTTAGTAGGATTGCGTACGCATTTAGAGCATATGAACGTAAATTATATTTCGCCTTCAAACTAAATTTATTGTGTTAATACATCTAAACTGAATTCAATGAAAATATAATTCAATACATACTTTTACATTAACTGGTTTCAGTCAAAGGCTGGGGCCATGTTGGGACATTGCTTTTAGGGTGAGTGGTTTTAATTACACATTTACGTCTCTGCTTTCTGTCCAAAATTGTTTCTGGTGGAGTTGCTCTTCTTTGTACTTTATGTGGGCTGTAGGTTTTTCTGAAAGGATTCAACTCTACACATGGCAGATCTGTGACGATGTATAGTAGAGTGTTTACCATTTGTAGGCCTTTGAAAAGTTTTGCATTTTTACCGACCCTAATGTTCGAGGATTGAACGCTGAAGCTTGCCCATTACTATCCTTGGAGTTGCAACTCCAGCATTTAGTTGTGCCTCTGCTTCACATCTCTCGTTAATAAGACCCGAGGTTCTTAAACTTTATCATTTGCCTCCGTGATGTTCCAAAAACTGGTACACTGCACTGGGAAAACTTTTTTGAGAAGACCAATCTCTCACTTGTCGCAATACTAATTCTTATCCAACCTTGCAACAATCGGCAGCGAAACTGTTCAGTGCAATTTGGATGTCACCTTCTAATGAGTCGGTAACGTTTGTGCCTCTGGCCTATGTTTGGTGAGATTCGAAAACTCATATAATATATTTCATTTGTGTACACCCAGGAAACGAACCCTACGTGCATTTAAGGCTGTAGGGGCTGCTCCAAATTACACGTTATTTTCAGTAGTATGTTGTTGGTATACTCTAAGCTGTCCGACAAGTGGTACATTCCCTTGGTGTATTAAAATATTATGAACAACAGCATACCATGGATAAGTGTCTTCTCATAACAGCTGTATCTTACGTAAATTTTAATAGAAAAATGAGAACCTTGCTTTATCATAAAAGACCGTAATCGTCAGATGAGAAATTAATTTAGAAACCAAAGAATATCCAAGAATCTTTTCTACTCTAGGCACAAGGCCTAAAATTTTGGGGAAGGGGCCAGTCGATTAGAGTGACCCCAATACGCAACTGGTACTTAATTTATCGACCCCGAAAAGATGACAGGCAAAGTTGACCTCGGTGAAATTTGAATTCAGAAGGTAAAGACAGACGAAGAGAATATCCACGAATGTAGGAGGTATGTGTCTGTCGATGCCAAATATGAAATGGGAGATTGACCGACTATGTTTGGCAGCTTAGGTTAAGAATGTAACATAGTTGGTCATTCTCCTACATCGCAGTTGGCCTCTACAGAACATCCCTGCTGTATTGTTGGACATTCTTTGGCTTTCGTAAAATAATTTCTCATCTGATGATTATGAACTTCTATAACGAAGTAATGTCTTCATTGTTCTATTAAAAATTTACGTAAGAATCTGCTGTAGTGAGTTGACAATTATCAACCGTAAGTTATTAATTTGATTATGTGTGTGTATTTATAACAACGTTGGTTTTGGATATATGTTTGTGCTTTGGCATTATGTAACCAGAAATTGAAGCGATTGCAGCTGCAGTCTAGCATTCTCATTTCCCAAACAAGATGGATCTCTACTCTGTTAATATATTAGCATTTATTTAGCTGACAAAGTAAAAGTTAAGCAGTGAAACTCATCGTGTAATCAGTGTTGCTTGCAGTAAAATTCTGATCGCCCACACTACAGTATTTGCATAGTGAGTTATGAAACCTATGGTATACGTCACTGTTTGTATAGCAAATAAGAACATTACTGTTGTATAGTAGTAAGGAAACTAAATGCCGTCTGTAAGATTATATTAGAATTGGTACGGTTTGCATTGATAACTTGCACCTCAGTAAAAAAACGTATCGAGTCAATTCCATTAATATATAATAAGGAATATGGTGACATCTAATATAGATGACCTTTATGATCGTCGCAGCACACTGATATATAATATCTGAACAGTTCTCATCTACCTTTTGTTCGTATTATCATTGCACTATTCCGTAACTGAATTGCTTTGCATTATATACAGTAAAGTTAGTTTTGATTACTACATCTGGACGTGTGTAGGTTCATTCTTAATAATATGCTCATGTATTATTTATAACAAAAAAAAAAAGCGAAGCTGTACGTATAACACATAACTTAGAAGCAGCGCTACAGATATACCAACACACAAGAGATTGAAACATAGCCGACCTCACGCACTTCTCATGAGGAATTCCGGAAGAAGCTTCTTGAGACAACTACTGAGACACTTCTGGGAAAAAAAAAGCCGTTAGTAAACAGTTTATAGCGGAGACTCCATCTAAGAAGATCTGAAGAAGGATTTGTATTCCGAAATATCATCGGACTATAGATAACTAAATTATAACAAGTATATAGTCCATTTTTTGTATTATGGTGCATTGTTGTACCATTCAAAACTTTTTATTCTTTTAAACACATATATAATTTATATAATCCACACGTCTTAAAATATTTCTCCTTATAAAATTCGAATTTTGACCTTCCCGGGAAAATATTTTTATTTTCATTCTTTGAATATTTCTATTTATTCTATTAATTTATATGCAAAGTTTCGATTCCTTAATGCAAATGTGTTTCTTTAAACCTTCATGAAAATGTGAAGTTAATTGTTGTTTACATCTCCGATAGAAATATGATTTAATCATGAGAAGCCTATTAGGAAGATAATGAATAGGGTGAAGTCATATGAGATCTTCGTAGCAATAGCAAGCAGCTCATGCCTTAGATGTCGTATTTCGATAAACAGAACATTGAAAGAATATTAACCGATTATATTTAATAGTTAATAACAGCCACGTAATGCCTGTCAATTTCAATTTCTCGATAGATTGTTTATAGATACATTGTTTCTTATATTTCATT
>NC_142928.1:13226859-13246859 GCF_046866305.1 Octopus bimaculoides
TCCTGAATATGACACTGATTTTCTTTCCGTGTCTATAGAATCTTACGGCAACAATACAAAACAAAAATAACCAAGCAAACAAGCTGTAGCTGTCACGAACACAGAGACTTTATAATGTGGAAACCGAATAGAAAATGTTAAATATTCCCATTAACGAGCTAATAAAGCAGACCACAAATTATCCCGGGAATACAAATTACATCAGTTTTTACCCTCTGATACAACATATATATATGTATGTAGTGTGTGTATGTGTATGCATACACACACACACACACACACACACACACACACACACACACATATATATATATATATATATATATATATATATATATATATAGAGAGAGAGAGAGAGAGAGAGAGAGAGAGAGGGGGGAGAGAGAGAAAGAGACAGAGAGAAAGAGTGAATGATATACACATATATATGAATTGTCGTGTGCGTGAATGAATGTATATATGTGTATATATAACAGCGTACAAAAACATTTACGTATTTATACACGAAATAGATGGCCTTTAACAGGACACCTCACATGCTAGAAAGGGTAGTTAAACCCGAAACAACGAATAATCGCAATTGCAAAAAGATTGAAATTAAAATATATTTTTGTAGTGAATCTCAGACTCAAGTTTCCGCAAAATAAATTTACTTGCCATGCGTACTACTTCTGTGGGGGCACTAAAATTAAGGTTTATTTATGCAGCAAATAGCACCAAAATTGCACGTGCTACATACTTATACGTTATAATTTTCAAATCCACCGCGCAAGCGCAGTTAAATTCGGCAAGAAATAATAATAAAAGAAGAAAACTGCGTACCAGAAAGGCTTCGAAACTATGAAGATTTTACTATGAAAACAATAAGGGGAGACAATTTAAAAACTATTTCATAGCGGTGGTAGCATGCGTCATAAAGTCAATAGACAACATATTTTCATATATACTAGTGTACAAACTATTTGCATATTTATACACGAAAGATGTACCCTTAAACAGGACGCCCTACATGCTCGAAAAGGCGGTTAAAGCTCAAACCACGAATAAGAGCAATTTCAAATGAAATGAAAATATAAAAATATATTTTTGCAGTTACCGTCAGACTCGATTTTCTGAATCAATGTGCAAAATAAATTAATTTGCCATCTGTACTTCTTCAATGAGACGCTAAAATTAATGCATGTTTATGCAGCAAATGGCACCAGCACTCGCGCGTGTGGCGCGCGTGTTTGTGCGTGTGTCTGCATTACAGTTCCATAACCAAAATATCAATCAAAGACAATTCAATACATACCAGAAAGTAGAAGCTCCTAAATAAAGATCTTGAATTAGAGATACCAAGATTATAAAGTCTGAAAATATATAATTATATCTGTTCTGAGTCTGATAATATCTTTCAGCAGAATCGTTAACTATATCATCAACTTCTTTTTACTTACGTACGCAGAATACACTGGACACTACTCGCAGAGTGTATATTATACGTAGCGCTTTTGAATAAAATATGTGTAACAATAGGCGCAGGAGTGGCTGTGAGGTCCCGGATTCAGTGCCACTGCATTTTGACAAATGTCTTCTACTATAGCCTCAGGCCGACCAGGGCCTTGTGGGTGGATTTGGTAGACGTAATCTAAGGGAGGCCCGTCGTCTGTATTTGACCCCGCACCATCACTTGACAACCGATGTTGGTGTGTCAACGTCCCCTTAACTTAGCGGTTCGGCAAAAGTCCTTAATAGAAGTAACAGGCTTACAAAGGATAAGTCCTGGGGTCGGTTTTTCGACTAAAGACGGTGCTCCAGCATGGCCATATGCTAAGTGTGGCATCAATTCAGTTCCCTCATATTCTAGTAATTCGCTGAAGCAATATGAGGTCTTGCGTTGTCTTGCTTTAGAATAGCTCGCTTTCTGTTAAACAATGCCGGTTATTTTTGCCCCATATTACCATACATCACAGTATAAGTTCAACAAGACAAAATGGTTAAGATAAGGATAAAACAATAGAAATATTAAGAGAAAGAACAAAGGTGTCAAATTCGAATTTGAAAATATAGAGAAGAAAAGGAAGTCATTAAAAAAAAACACAAAAAAAACACTCCATGGTTAATACACTGCAAGTTAGCACAGGGAAGAAATAAGCCAAAGTGAGACACGACATAGGCTAAGAAACTCTAGAATAAAAGCAGAAATGTTAAGTGTTATCTACCTCACACGTGACAAATTGATAGTCACATGAACAAATATATTGATACTATGGAGGGACGTCCGGTGCTTCTTTACAAACAGTACAATGAGGCAATTCCCCAATTATTTATGATTACTCAATCTTAAAATTTCCCCATCTATTCACAGACTGGACTGACATCAGCTATCATCTATGTGCATACATCAACGTAAAGCATGCAGCATAAGATTGTATCATCTTTAATGCATGACAAGAGTTGTTATACAATACGCCGCTATATATGTTTGTTCAGATTAGCAAGAAGATTAACTACTGCAGAGTTATGGAAAATATGCTGGGAAAGAGGTAGAAACTGAAAAAAAATATTTACCTCGTAAGAATTCAGAAACTTTCACAGGACGTGAAATAATTCATTTTCATCGGTGGAACTAGAATTTGATAAAGTTTTCAAACCCAAAATGCTGTTTAACAGAATATATAGGTGCCATTATTTATAACTCCATCTGCTTCGAGTAAAAATTATATTTAGAAACTGGATGAAATAATTGGGGGCAAGAGAAAAGCTACAGCAGAGCCGACTGCGACCCAAAAAGTCCCAAAGGAACATGCAAGTTACATTATACATCCTTTGCAAAACTTTTTCAATTACGTCCAAAACCATCCACATCATATCTGTACAACACACACACACACACACACACATACACACACACACATATACACACACATACACACACACACGCATACACACACACACACACAAATAAACACGCACGCACAGCATATATTCTAAATACCACCTACGAATGTAATAACAAAACGTACTCTTACGATATTGACAGCCAATAATACAACACATCGTGTATAATGCTAAGAAAAGTTACAAAACTCTTGTTTAATGGACTTCACAGATCACATACAGTACAGTGTTATCATGAGACATAACATACAGATTTTCTACCCAAACAGATACAATATACGAAGCAACACAAAGAACAACAAAACAATTCATTAAATGAGGTATTACAGTACGGAACACAGAAATACAATACTACACACCAACAAATGTCAATACCGCATCTTCCCCATGAACACCTGGTGTTGCAATACTCTCATGAATGAAAGTGTTTGAGACAGGATAGTAATAATAAAATGGAAACGGAAATATTTGTCACGAAGAATGCTGTCAATAAAAACATCGTTTTGCAGCTACAACTTTTGACTTCTATAATTATTCTTAAATTCTCTACTTACTTGTCAGGAAAAGACCATAAGTACGTCTATTAAACAAAATATATAATTAGAAACTTGCCATTGTTATTGTTTCCATATTCAAAACAGACTTCTGGTTTTAAATTTATTGCAAGTATGTCTGCGCCGGCCACATTTACTTACAGTCAATCAATTTCTTTGAGCCTTCGATATAGGCATCGACTTGTCATATTGAAACTGTTTTAGTAATATCCATGTATTACATGCATTTAATCAATACGCAAAAATTCTAAACCTATCATTGTAAACTTTGTTATGACATTAACCAGTTATAGCTATTTAATTATTATATATTAAGATATCCTGTATATTAGACGGAAAGATCTATTGCTGTCTCTACTTACTATGACGCATTTGTTTTGATGTTACCTGGTCATTCTTGCCCTAGTCTCGGTATAAATTTCTGTTACATTACATAATTGGTACCCATCCCTGTACGTATGCCTACAGGTATATTTTTGGTATATTTTTGGTATATTTCTTGACAGTTAAATAACGATATATAAACATGAAAAATAGTATTCTGCTTCTTCGTAAAGCATTGATTCATTCTAAGAATCTTTAGGATATGAGCCCAGCAAGCTTCCACTGCACCACTCCGCTCAACGACAACTGAAGAAATTATACAATCTATTATAATTTCAATCTATTATTTCTTGTGTTTGTTTTGTTCTGAGTTCCATTACCTTATGTAACCATATGTCATATGTTGATAAACTATTTGTGAGTATTGGACTATGTGAAATATACGAAATGTATTAAATATATACTAAATGCTACAACACTGGTATGTTATATTACTTACTGAATTGTGACATTTCATTCTGGGAATATCTGCGTGAATGTGGTTTGTCAGATTGGACAAAACACACTCACTGCTCTATGCGTTGCAAATTTTCTTGGGTGTCTCTTCATTTGTCATTTTCAGATCAGAGGAAAACAAATCATTTCTATAAATGCTTCCCGTGCTTGTTTGTATAATGCTCAATTAAACAGCTAAAAGAAACGTTACAAAGGAATAGACGAGTGCAAAATATTTAGAGATTATAAAAGACTAGTTCACAACAACACAAGACTGTCCATATAAGTTTGCCAATCTAGTTTACTAGATTTGAAGAAAATATTACCACCGAGATTTTACTACAAACAGCGTGGAATAAAATTATCAAATGAATTGAACAAATATAATATGCTTAATACAAATGATGTGTTCCACAGTATGTGGTATAACTAGAGCAGCTGGTTAAGAATTAATGGAGGAATTCAAATACAGAAGCAGATCCCGCAAGAAAAAGATGTCACAATAGAAAAATATATATTTCCCAAAAGTATGAGAACGAAAACATGTGCGCAAAATTGTTTCACCACAAAAATGTAAAGCTGAACTGAATAACTAAATTTCGAGACTATTTCTATCATAAAATAATTATTAAATCGACAGCTGGAGGCTAAGTCTTTGAGAATGCAAGGATTTGAGAAGAGAATAAAACAATGGGAATCAAGCATAATGTTTTGAGGAGATAAATGAAAAGTTTAAATGGAATAAAACTTCAAAACATTGATAAAAACAATTTACTAATAATAATAAAAAACAGAGTTATTTTCAAGAAAATTATGGGAGATCGAATAAAAATATATGCAAAAGAAATAATCCACACGAAGACACACATTTCAAAACTATTAGATAAAAAGCTGCATGAATGAATACAGGATTAAATCAAATAATAAGGCGAACATTAAATAGCAGCTAACTGAATTAAAATAAAGATTATACTTCGCACCACAAAAAGATTAATCTGGAATTTCTGTACCAATATAATGCATTTCTATATTTGACAAACCCGGATTAACCAATATTTTGTGATTGAGGTAAACGGTAATTGTGTGGAAGCGCGTCGTATGTATGAATGTGTTTGTGCGTGTTTATATGCCTCCGTGTGTGTGTGTGTGTGTGTGTGTGTGTGTGTGTGTGTGTGTGTGCGTGCACGCGTGTGTGTGTGTGTATTTATATCGTGCGTGTGTCTGAGTTTCCAAACATCGCTTGACTACACCAATTTACTTGTCTACGTCTTCATAACATAGCATCTCGATTATAAAGTTAGATAGAATAAATGCTAAGGTCCATTTCTTCGACTAGCCCCTGCATAGTCGAAGTCTTCTGACTAAAACAAGTAAACAATAAAATATTATTTCTCAATGTATTCTTAAAAGCTGCTTCTTTATGCATCTTCCTTTTCGAATGGGTTTTTATAATACCATATGTAGCAGTTTGTGAACTTGAAAATATTTATTAATCTACTATAATCGCTATGCTCGTTATGTGATCATCCTTTCTTTCATCTATTAAAATCTTGTGAAATCTAATTGGTTTTGCTGCATTTTCACCGGAGACCTCCTCACGAAGTTTCACTCATTTTACATTTCCTGAAAGTACTTTTAATCATTTGGTGTGTCATCATTCACACTTGATTTGGTTTTCTTTTTCTTCTCACTCTCACAAATCTCTCACTCACTTTGCTTCTCCGTCTGCTGCCATCTTCTCGCCAAAGAAATGACACAAGGCAGTGATGGAAAAATAAGTTTGTAACGCATTGTAGTAGAACACATCGATTGCATATCCTGCATGTTACAATGAATATGGAAAAATTAAATGTTGAAGACAACTACGTTTCATTACAGCACACTTCCTTTACAACAGTAACAATGACAAAAGCAACAACAAAATATATGACAATTGTGTCTTCATGTTTTAGTAAAGAATTTAATAACCTGTAGCAAAGTTAATGTATTTAAATCAGCCGCCAGTTTAAAGTTTTCGTGTTAATAAAATATTGGTTGTGATAGATTTTCTTTTAAACAAAAGTTGCCTTCATAAATCTAATTTATACAATTTTTTTTTCCGAGACTTTCTCTACTATTATATTTCCTATACAAAATTTTATAGGCATAAAGAGATGTAATATTCATAGTTATAAATAATAATAATGCTATTGATTAAAATTTGTTAGTAATATTTACTCTGAAAAGGAAAAAATTAAATTCTGTTACATATGATATATAACATCATAAATTTTTTTATTCTGTAGAGACAGACATTTAACAACAAAAGTAAATATATAAAATTCAGGTATTCGCAGACGTGTTTATATATTTGCATAGGCAGTATACAGACATACAAACATAAATAAATAAATATACATGAATATATATAGTTCTATATTTAAGAGATGAGAAATTATTTACATTATTTACATTTGACGGATATTTCTCCTCATCTTGTTTGTTGTTAACACAACGTTTCGGCTGATATACCCTCCAGCCTTCGTCAGGTGTCTTGGGGAAATTTCGAACCTGGGTTCTCATTCTTAACGATGTTACTATTATTATTATATTATTATTAATACTATTATTAATCAGGTCGCTGCCGTGAATCGAACTCCGGACCTTGGGGTTAGTAGCCCGCGCTCTTAACCACTACGCCATATGTCCGAAGGCTGGAGGGTATATCAGCCGAAACGTTGTGTTAACAACAAACAAGATGAGGAGAAACATCCGTCAAATGTAAATAATGTAAATAATATGAATATATATGTTTTCAATTTTACCTCTTTTAGCTTGTTTTTAGCATTGAGCACCAGTCATACCGAGGCAACCAGGCTCATTCAATTTTATTGATCGTATTGAGTCAAGTACTAATTCCTTCCTTCTTGGTTTTTATCTCATCAGCCACTCTTTGTAGAATGTGTAAGCTCTAGAGGATATATAATGAATGCCAACTTCGAGAGACGCAGTGGAAATATTAGGTTTATTGTGTTCCTTAGGGGCTCAATCTTAAACTGAAATTTGTATCTGATATACTTTCAGTAAATTACTTTAAGCTGAACAATGATATCACCTAACTACATAGTACAAACCAATCAGCGTCTACAGCCTGGGCCCCATGGATTACCCTCTGAGCATTTAACTTGATTTAAATACCACGATCTGAACACTGTTTTTTCGCTATATTTTGTATAATTCTTTATTTTTTTGTATGCATGTGACTGTATATCATTGTCTATGTCTATATCACTCAATATAAATATAATGCGACTGTCTCTGCGTATTTATTTACGCCTGTGCATCCCCAAGGAAAGGCATTATATCTGCTTGTATAAACACGAATCTGTATATATGCATACATACATGCATACATACACACACATACACACACACATACATATATATATATATATATATATATATATATATATATGTACACACAAAAACACACGCATGTATATATATATGAGCGTGTGTGTGTGTGTGTGTGTGTCATTGAGTGCGTATGTGTACACTTATATTTCCATACACATACATACATACATATATTGAAAAATGTTTTCATGTCTACATTAAGAGCTGGAGAGACATATGTGGTTTTATGATTACATTATGTCGTTCCAAATGCGTCATTGGTTATTTTTATTCTAGAATTACCAAAGTTTTAATATTTATGTGTTTATGCAGCATTATATTTCCTATATATTTAAATATATTTTTATGTAGTTACATAATTCATACTCGTATATTCGCATTTTATATACATTCATGTACTCACATAAATCTATTATATATATATATATATATATATATGTGCGTGCGTGTGTGTGTACGTATGTGTGTGTACATATATATATATATATAAATATATATATATATATATATATAGATAGATAGATAGATAGATGTCCCTCTGCGTGTGTAATGTATACTATCTTTAAAATATTAGCTTAAAACTTTCGTTCTCGCTGAAAACATTTCAAAATAACGCTTGTATACATGTAAATAAGACATTCCACATTGCTCTTGCCTCACAAGCACGCTGTCATACATCCTGACTAATCGACTGCAGACTCCCATACACACCCAGGCCTGACCCTACACTTTCACTTGCTGATGCCAATTTAAAACCACAGCAGCGACCCTCTACGAATATACACACATGAAACTAACACACTCTGTACTCTGTTTTCGTCCCTGGCGTCTTACATAATGTCCTCGCACTATCGATGTTCAAAATATTTTGCAATATAAGCATGTGTATATCGAGAATTCGATATGTAAGAGAAATATTAGACCAAATAGCAACGTTCAAAAAGGAGTGCTAATGGGTAGTGCATTCAAAGAAAAACTACAATACTTAAATGAGCCATCACAAGGAACAATGAACAAAAGAAACAAATACAATCGTATTTCAACCATCTCTGAACCTTAGAGCAGCAACAAGTGTAACTCAATCTTTGTTAGTAATTGTTAGCAAGTACTTCCTAACATAACATAAATAACAAATTCTTAAAAAGAACCAATATCTACATCTGCAGAAAAGATGTAATATATATATATATATATATATATATATATATATATATATCATAAAACCATTTATTACTAACAATATGGAATGACGTGTAGCACCCAGCCAGAAACAGATGCAAGTATAAAAGCATTATAGAGAAAATATTTACCAACAATTATATTATTTTAAGCAACACTGTCACAGGTAGGAGACACCAGAAAGCCTTACATTGGCACCAAGATTGGAATATTCAGAGCGCGGATAAACATTTCACTATCTAATACATGGCAGTGTCGCTGTCTGCAGTGATTCTCAACTGGGTCCATATGGCCCCTAAAGATGCATATCAGATTTTTTGGGGGCCACGCAACAACATAATAATTGGCTATCCACAATAATATCTGAAGGGCCCATGAAAAATTTCATTTTATATGTATTTACTGGTATAACATTTTACATAGTACAACCTAGACAAGTTAATGTTTGAATGACATGGGAATTGTGAAACAAGTATGTATAAAGCTAATTTTTAAACATTCAATGACTATGAGGGATCAGCCAGAATAAAATAGTAACCAAAGGGGTCCGTAGATGGCAAAATGGTTGAGAACCCCTGGTCTAAAGCATCTGAAGATAAAAGAATTTATATCAAATAGCAGGAGACGGAGAAAGTCTGCCTGCAAACCTAATATGTGCGACAATTGCTACTACATTTCCAAAGGATTACGGTTGAATTCCAGCTGCTTCTAGGTATCCCGTTTTATTTTGTAGCAGTCCCGGAATATATTACCTATTACAACAGGCTATGCCCTTCTCCACGGCTGCAATGTGGAACACCCTTCGACTGTGGTCTCACAGATCTACCACCATATAAGGCTTACGGCCCTTCGCAATACATCTTAATAGCATTTCCGTTTTTTGTATATACAGACTCACATATATATGTGCTAACGCATATGTATATATATTTATTTCTGTGCATGTGTGTAGTTGTATTAATATATCTATACACACACACAAACGCGCACACACACACACACACGCACACACACACACACACCAGTAAGCACATAAAATGAAAATCAAGGTGGAAAACATAGTACTCGAATACCGAAGGTAGAGTAATATACATTTTCATTAAAGCTGCAGAAACATGAAAAAAAAAATCTACTACCCAGAATTTCACGCTTCCGTTCGTCGGGCAACCCGAGGCAAAGTGTAGTTTTGGCTCTTATTTCTAGAATTACTGGTGCTGATTTGGACCCTTAGTCACTTTAATAGCGTTTGTACTTACACACACAGACACACACACACACACACACACACACACACACACACACACACACATACACACACACAAACACACACACACACACAATCACACACACATATACACACACACGAACGCACACACACATGCATACACATAGAAACACACATGCACGTACGTGCGCGCATAGGCTCACATACACACACACAATGTTGAGTTAGAAGCTCGAATACAAATACTTTTTTCTATATAAAAGTCGTAGAAATAGATTTAGATATTTTCGTTTATTGAAATATCACATATACGCTGTACATTGCTCAGTGTAACATTACGTGGAATGCCTGTGTATTAGACATTGTTGACATTATCCAGCTGGCAGTACAAAGGGGCGGCAACCCTATAATTAATATGTGCTTTGGTGGACACTACTGATCGTAAATCACATTATGGCGCTATAGCGATAGTTAGTGTTACATCATAAGCAGGTTGTAATCCATTTAATGAAAGCTAATGCATGTGTAGCAGAAGTGCGTAATACTTTTATATGTTTGGTTGTTTAAACTTAGATTCCACAGAGTGGGCTCACCAGACCTTTTCTTTCCAACGAATCACATGGTACAGAAGGTTGCCAAACTAGTTGCATGTATTGGTCGGTTACTAACTATCCATTCGCGTGTTTGGAACAATTTGTTTTGAATTCGAGAAAAAAAAAGCCTTTGTCTCTGGAGCCTGCTCAGTGTGTAAAAACTCTTGTATTCTGCCTGGCTAGGTCTTTGGCTGCAGTCATTGACTACACACCACGTCTGTTTGGACCAGCTTCGATGAACCAGAAATCCAGTTTCACAGCTCTCTTCAGCCAGCCTTTTCCGGTTTTCATCGTTACCACAACAGACAGCGGACCACAGCCACATCAACAGACTCAGCAGACTAATGTAATGTAAATCCTTGTTCCAGAATGTAATGTAATCATCATTTTCTTTTGGCAATCTTATTTTTATAACGAGAGGAATAAATCATCGCTTATTCAACTTATTCCAATCTTATTGTTTCCTACTTCTTACTCCGTTATACATGTTTTATATATTATCGGAGCTCAATTATAGGCAATAACTATTTACTCTATCATCGCCTGCTGCAAAAAATTATCTCAGTAATATTAAAAGTTTCGCTCTACGTTTCAGCTGTTCAAATTATCAAAATATTTCGTGTAAAAGGAGTTGGCTCTCTCGATTTCTTTATTTTTGAATCCACAATGTTTCACTGCCGATACCTCTTTACCATGAAACCGAGATGGTGTGAAAGAATGAAGATATTCTCAAATGAGTGGATTCTACAAAAGGCAGCTATGGATTAAGTCTACCACCAGGCTAGAGAGTATTTGAAATCAGAATGCAAAGGGCCAAGATAAATACCATGAGACATCCAGACCAATATGTTTACTGTTCTCAAATTCCAAAGATCTGCAATTGCCGTTCACTTCTAAGAAAAGCGAGTGAGTTTCGATCTCTTCTCCGCTCTTGCATATTACATCTTTATCGACGTCAAAATAATGAAAATCGAATTAATTTCGGTGGGATTCGAACTCATAAATACTTAAGGTGAATTTACTACAGCCACCTAGTATAGATATAACACTAATATTCTGTCGGTGATTCACACACTGCAACACTATAGCTAACAGGTAAAAGTACGTTGCAGAGCTGCTTCCAATAGTTTGCGAATTGTGATGCTTTTTACTTCACCTCATTGCAGGTCTGCGTGCATCTTTGTTGTATTGATGTGAAGTGTCGAAACGTGTCCGAATAAATGTATCCGACGGAGGTAGGATCTATTCTAAGGTACATGTGTTTCGTCCATGCAGCTTGTAAATAAGAAATAAAACAAATTTAAGCAACTGCATTTGAACACAATATAGGAAAACATAGAAGAGAAAATACTGTGTATGAAAGCTGATATAACATTGCAACGAAATTGAATTCCATATAATGAAAGAAAAGAATTATCAAATCAAATAATATACAATAAATAAATAAACGAAGATACTGCACTTGGCACGGCTACTGAGTTTCACAATTGGAATGAACTGAGGTATCAGGATGTGG
Organism: Octopus bimaculoides; assembly: GCF_046866305.1. Lineage (NCBI taxonomy): Eukaryota > Metazoa > Mollusca > Cephalopoda > Octopoda > Octopodidae > Octopus > Octopus bimaculoides. The sequence continues at coordinate 13,239,025 of NC_142928.1, forward strand.
GTGTGTAGTTGCGATTATCACCTTCACTCCATCGATTTTACCCAACGACACCGAATTCAATTGTAACCAATGAAGCATCTTCGAGAAAACAAAGTCAATACAATTTGTAGATGCAAATTGTATACCGATGGGGAGTAAGAATCTTTTGTTCAAAGATCACAGCGAAATATATACACACATATGTGTACGTACGCGCATGTGTATATGTATGTATGAATATATGTATGTATATATATATATATATATATATATATATATATATATATATATATATATATATATATATATATATATATATATATGTATATATATATATATATATATATATATATATATATATATATATATATATATATATGCATTTGTGCATGTATGCATACGCATGATGTACATAAGTGTGTATATATACATAGCTGCATTATATATATATATATATGTGTGTGTGTGTGTGTGTGTGTGTGTGTGTGTATAAGTATGTATACATAAAGCATACATATCGTGTGATATCACAGTAAGTTCCCTCCACCACCACATGCAAGATAATTCTCGCATTGGTTAACAAAGGTCTCCACAGTGGTACTATAAACTCTTTAGTGGAGCATTCTTTAGAAATATGCATATTCGCAGAATCTTTTATCAACACACCGAGAAGTACATGCACACGCTTACACAGACGCATACTCAGGCACGCACAATAGCATGCTACGCAGATATGTGTACGCATGCGTATTTCAATTTATGTATAAAATTAAATACACACACGCACACACTCCCGTTCGCATATATATATATATATATATATATATATATATATATATATATATATATATATATATATATATATTCATAGAAATGTATGTATACAAATGTGTATGCGTATATACATGCATAGATACATATACATATAGTTACATATATATATATATATATATATGTATATATATTAATATATATATATATATATATATATATATATATATATATATATATATATATATATATATATATATATATATATATATATATATATTCATATATATATATATTCATACGTAATATACGAACGTACATACAGTTATGCATGCATACGTACGTACATACATACATATATACATACATTCCTTTGAATATGTAAAGAGTTCAAAACCAGTGTTTGTCTAGATCTACGTGTATCTATCCAGTTGTGAGAAAGTAGTCATGAATCTCCCGTATAAGAACTATAGCAGCGTGATTGTGTCCGTGGGTGTATATATATATATATATATATATATATATATATATATATATATATATATATATATATATATGTACTTACCATCCTTGATTTTTACTGTGATTATGTTATATACTTTACATCAGTTATTTGCAACATACATAAAAAACACAAGCAACAAATCTTCATATATATGTACATGAAACATTGATCTAAGGACAGTAATTTTATTTACACGTTAAGTGTGGTGTTTTGAAGTTTTCCCATTCCAACTTGCGATTGGAACATCAATCTTTCTCTCTTATGCAGACCGATTCAATTATAAGTGGAGAACATTGCATGAAGGTGATATGATAATCTGTAGATTTATCATCGACGTAGAATCTATTAAATTAACAGGGACAGGTTTATCTAAAGCATGTTCGTAAATTACACTTAAAACATTCCTTTATGAGTAGATATTACAATGCACTCGTAAAATTTATATTCCTGGTTGTTTCGATATATTCCTGGTTGGTTCCTTTATATATATATATATGATGTTTGAGAATATTCTTAGGAAATATCATTCTTGGAATATTATTCAGAACATAATACATCTGAGTTTAATATTAACATATGTATTTCTATTACCCAAGTTACGAAACTTGAAATTCTTTCCAGAGACATACATCGCGATTCTATCATAATTCTCTCATATTGAAGTACCTGATTGAATTGTTCTTCTTCTGTTTGTCCCATAGCATCCCTATTCACATTTGCTTCACTGAGAATATTTGAAACCAGTTACTTATTTTAATAATAGTTAGGAGCATTCATGGCAGAATGGTTAGCACGTCAGACACAATGCTTTGTGGCATTTCATCTGTCATTTACTTCTGAGTTTAAATTCTGCCAACGCCGACTTTGTCTTTCATTCTATCGGGTACTATAAAATATGTACCAGTTGATCACGTAGATGAAATCAACTAATCCGTCCCTCAAAATGTATGCATTGTTCCCACAATACAGGATTATGCATTTGACTAATATGTAAAGCATTTAAAACAGGACCATTTGTACGCAGGACAACATGTTTCGCGGCTTTTCGACTGTCATAACGTTCTAAGTCCAAATTCCACAGAGATCGACTTTGTCTTGCATGATTTCGGGGTCGATAAAATAAGTACTAATGTAGCACCGGGGTTGATGCAATCGAGAAACCTCGCTCCACAAAATGTCCTGTTTTAAGCCCCACAGCATACCATATTGGTCTTGTGTCTTCTTCCTTAACCCCCATCCAACCTAAGCCTCATGAGTGTATTTGGTAGACGAAAAATGAATGGAGCCCATCGTATATACACATGAATAAATGTATGCGTGTGCTTGTATCTTTGGGTTCGTGGCTTTGTGGTTCACTCCACTATTTCTTGACAACCGTTGTTGTCTTATTTACGTTCTTGTAACTTAGGGGTTCAGCAAATCCGATTGATAGAACAAGTATCAGAATTTACATAAATAGGTACAGGAATCGATTTGTTTGAATCAACCCTCAAGGCGATGCCCCAGCATGGCAGCAGTATAATGTCTGAAACAGGTAACAGATTTCCTATCATTAAATATTGTTTTCTGTAATTCGTTATAAGTCAAAAACTTAAATATCACTGAAGCATTAAAATATATTTCCAAAGCATATCTCAGACGTAATAAATTGAGAATCTAGATTAGTATGATGATAATAATAATGATAATAATAATAATCATATATGAGTTTTATCAGTAAATATACGTTGTATTTATTTATTCAAACAGCAACTATAATCTCTAGAAGTCAAGATGCATTAGTAATAATGTTGCTACTGTTACTGATGATGATGGTGATGATGATGATGATGACAACGACGACGACGACGATGACAACGACGACGACGATGACAACGACTACGATGATGATGACACCCCCGATGATTATGGAGATGATATCAGGTTGTATGTCGGAAGTGTTAAAAATCAAAGTATAAGCATTACTAAAGAGAATACACGGATTTAACAAAGGAATGAACAAGAAATTCGGTTTAGAAAAATGCGCCCAACTAACATTAAAGATATGGAAGTTAATTAAGAACACTAATCGCGTATAAAGAAATTGAGATAAGAGAATGAAACCAAACAAAGATATAGAGATAATTAGAAATCAATGATCTAAGTATTTTATAGGACGCGAAAGAACGAAAAGATTAGACACAAATATTATTGATGAATTAGAAGAGAGGGCTGCAAAATATAACGTAATAGACATCAATATTGGAGCTATCCCAACAAAAATTTTAATATCTTCAATGTAATATTCAAGTTATAATATTAACTGGGTGTCAACGGATATAACAAGGGGAGGCTGAAAATCCAGCAAATTAAATATTGCGATTAGAATACATCAAAAGTTATCTGATATTGAAAGAGTATAACATATCCCAGGTATAGAAGGTAGCAGGAATCTTGTATAACCTGACAAATGTTCCTTGAATATCTAGCACACGAATGCAATATTAAATAGCTTTGTAACTGGGATAATAAAAAGTATTCTGTCTTTCAGAAAGAACAACGAATACAAAACAAATGCTGCAAATACAGATAGGTATGAAGACGAGTAGAAACGATAGAAATAGTGAATTAGTTAGATTCTAAATGGAAAATAGAGACACAAACCATCATGATAAAACAATGGCATATAAAGACCTTTCATGGACATACCTGAGAAAAAAAAAACAATGATAGGTGTATTTGTTAAAGAATAATTCCATCGATTGTTGAGAAGCACAAGATTCAAAACAGAAACAGAGCTTTTGATTGCGACACGGAACACATGATTCTTCACTAGATATCACCGAGAGCATGTAATGATATATATTATACAAACTATAGAATATGTGAAGATGGTGATTATTTCCATTCAGCCGCATTGCTTCTGGCCGCCAATAACATCTTAGAAAATAAAGTCTTGGTCAATAAAGAACATAGACGGGCATATGATTGTTACGAAATAAATTCACTGGACATTATGACAATTAATATGATATACCAAAATAAATGGATGGTGTAATCATACACCGGAAAAGTTTCTGATAATCAGAAAGTAAACATACTTTGTGAATGAGCAGCGGGAACAAGAGTAATTCACGAGATGTTGCTGTTAAAAACCACGAAGTGAAGAACTGTCAACTAATCGACATATCATTCCCAATAGATAATACTGTATCTCTCAAAAACGATGGAAAGCTTACCCACATATAAAGATCTTGATATTGAGAATTTGAGGCATGAAAACAACGGGCATTGTTTTCTCACTGCCTACTCATCCTTAGATCTCCTGTCGGAGACAGATAACGCTGAAGTACATCTTCTAACCCCTCTGCTCGATTTTCTCACGAGAGAGAAAATTAGCGTCTTAAGATTCATACAGATACGGTATAATGGATAGTGGTATGATATCGTCTTGTAGAACTGAATAATTGTTTTCGGCTGTTCAGTCATCTTAGTCGGTTGACCAAATGGAATTGATCAGTATATGTTACTTTTCTGTAGAGGCACACATTTTAAGCTCTGCTGAGGACTATCAACGAATATCAACCATTGATTGGGTAGATAGTTTTATAAACTAAATTCTTCAGCAAGACTTAACATTGTTACAAAAGAAACAAACCTTGTTTCTACCAGAAGAGCAACACTTTAATTTCTCTATTGCAATAGGACGTAGCTTGGTACATACATTCTCTCACTAACAATAGGTGCTCAAAGCAAATGAAGGGCAATTACTAAGAAGTCACCTATAATCGGATCTAAAATCTAAGGCTGCAAAAGCTTTACTTAAATTTACCACTCAGGATAACTGCTATGAATGTACGCATGTACGTAGGTATACATGTAAATGTGTAATATTGAACACAACGACGGCATTTATCATAGCGGAATAACACACACACGAACACAAACACACACACACAGACAGACAGATACACTCACACTACACATATACACACACAAATACACACACATATGTATATATATGTATGTGTGTATGTGTGCGTTTATTTATAGACATATAGATACATAAATACATATAATTCATGCATGCACGCATACATGCATACATGCGTTTATTAATACATACATACATACATACATACATACATACATACATGCATATATATAGATAAATATAACAAATGAGAAAAACATGAAAATCTCAAGATTCTTTATTAATGACAACAATAGTTTCGACCCATCTTTCATCGGTTTCTTGTTGGTAAGATACAAAGAACTGGTTACAGTGCACTCTTCAGTACAGATATGTCTCATTTTGTAATTTTTTTAAAAGGTACTTCCCACCATAAACTTGATCTCGCTTGGCTTGGTTCAAGTATAACAATTACAGTTATTTTCTAGCAGCTACTTTATGTCTTTGCCTACATGCTCCCTGGTTTGGACTTACATGTGATGAATATTCTTTTTTATTGTTATATACACTTCATGGTTCTACATATAGATAATCTAAAATAAAGCAAAAAAAGAAAGTAAGAAAGGAATAACATTATGAATAACGTCAGGTAACCATAGAGAGTGAAATAGTTTAATCGGCATAGTACCAGGTGTATACTCAAGGTTTAAGTTACTACTTAGGTAGATAGTTAGAAAGAAAGAAAGATAGATAGATAGATAGATAGATAGATAGATAGATAGATAGATAGATGGATGGATGGATGGATGAATGGATGGATGGATGGATGGGTGGGTGGATGGATAGGTGGATGTATGGATAGATAGAGGAACGTATGGCGGCATGGATGCATGGATGGATGAATGGACGGGTGCCTGATTTTTCAATTTACGAGCTTAAGTAACCGTAGGTTTTATGTAGCTAGGTCAATCTGTTGGGCTGCAAGATAGATTAATTTGACCCCGGACAAATAATACACTGTTCATTTAATGTTTCTATAAAAAATTATTAAAAATAAAAAAACAAAACACTGCTTTTTATATTAAATTCACGTCTTTGAGAGTTCTTAAAAATATGAACTTCCGATTTTCTAGTGTCAGTGACGTAACATATCTCTCTATGTATGTCTCTCTGTCCATTGCTCTCTCTCTCTCTCTATCTCTTTGTAACCTATCTCGCTATCTACATCTCTTGCTTTCACTTTCATTTTTCAGACAACAATGATTTACTGACAGAAACAAGTTCACAATTACTGATGTAAGTGATTTCATAATTTACTGACAGAAGCATCTTCATAAATTTCACTTCAATCCGTACGGTCTTGTGTTTTTCTGTTGTTGACGGTTTCTCTCTGGTTCCTTCGATACTAACTCTTTGGATAACTGAGGGACAAATATCGCTTGAACCCGTACAATACTTTATTTTCCGTTAACATTTCTTATTTACTTTCTGCCAGTCTTATTAATAAAGATAATTTCCGTCAACGAGTTATTTCCGTTGTTTATTATCTTCTGCACTCGTGTTTTTCTGTACACATACATATATAACCATGCCAAGAAAGAAAGTGTCAAATTTGTCGACCCAATTTGGAAGAGCATATCTTTCAGAAAAATGGATATTTTTAAATAGAATTTTCTACAAATATGTGTTATAGCATGTGGATTGCAAATATGCCAATTTTGTTTTGGTTGGGAGGGTAAGTGTTTTAGGGGAGGGTGGAGAATTTCTGAAAATTCACTGGAGTCTATTTGAATTTGTCTTAAATTTCAAGAAAATTGATATTTTATAATGAAATTGTCTACAAATATACCTCGGACTATGTAGATTCCGAAGACATAAGAATTTTGGGGACAAAACAATTGGGGCTTATCTTTTGAGAACTGTTCCCCACTTGAGGGCCTTTCGGAACAATATTTATAAATTTTCGTGTATATGAATGTATTTGTAAATTCTTAGAAATAATTTATGTATCATATAGATGAATACATCTACGTATGAACTTTGTGCACCATGAAGAATTTTGTTAATAAGGATTGAATGAATATATACATCGACCTTTGAATTTGTTTTCTCTTCTCTTTAATTTTATATTCCTGAAGCTCTATCAGAGCGCTACTCGGCTGAGCTGTATAAAGGGAATATATATATATCACTTATTTATTTATTGTTCTCTCTCTCTCTCTCTCTCTCTCTCTCTCTCTCTCTCTCTCCCTCTCTCTCCATTTATATATATATATATATATATATATATATACATACATACACACGTATATGAGTGTGTTTGTGTATGTAACTATGTGTGTATACTCTAGACGACATGGTATAGGGTCTAATTGCAATGGGAATCTCGTAGGCATTGCTGACATTCGCCATACGTCTGTACATATGAACAATATCATCATGCAATTTACCATTTTACTGTCATGCAAATTTATAATTAGTTTAGATTACGCCAATTTGGCGTATTGTTTCAAAATCACATTAAAGAAGACGAACATTATATTTATTATCACATTATAACCCTGTTTCAATTAATTTAATCAAAGCTGAATCGGGTTTGTTACAATATGAATTAAAGCAGCAAGATCTACATTTAAGTGTTTTTCCCACTGCGTCTACTGCTGACGAGTGTGTAACTATTATATTTAC
>NC_142928.1:13249359-13269359 GCF_046866305.1 Octopus bimaculoides
AAAATCCTTGCATAATACAGTTCTCTTGCCTCTGGTATGACAACATAAATATGACGAAATGTTTCTTCTTTGAAAATATTCGAACGGCCTTCAACGTCTTTTCCTCGTTTTACACTTTGCTATACTTTGTTTCTACTGCTCCATTTGAAACACATGGTTACTTTAGCATAAAATAATATTTTTGCAATGCCATCATTGATGCATAATGTTTTCAATGTTGTTGTGATATGTCGCTCATTGACAGCCATATATATCCGCATTATTTCTGAGCAATATTGTGTTCAGCTTGTAGATGAACTTGTCATCTCACTACTTCAGGTGCACTTCATGAATTGAAAATCTCAAAAGGATGCAACTGGTTTGCATGGTCTAATATACCTACTCATTAAATATTATCTAATTTCGTTATCATTCTTTCTTTGAGCAGCAACTTGGTCGTTTACTGTCAGCGTGCCCTTGGTGATGTACATATTTGACCTCACTGAGGCAACGATTTCAAAATTGCAGTGGCGTTTGAGTGTTCATGGAAAAGTTTCATTATAAGGTACAGCATATTTTTTTGATGTTTTTCATCAGAGTCAGCTCTTCTCATTGTAACTGATTTGCGTCTATAAAAAGATATAATATTTTATTTAAAATAAAACATGTATATACTTCTAGTATAGAATAATTTGTTTCTCAACAATTTTCATCAAAGTGGCAAGCATATTAAAATACATTTAAGGGTGAAAATTATAAACAATTATAAACGAGGGCAAATGAAAGAAGATTTCTATGACAATATGCTGAGTATAGACTTTAAATCGTCAATCACCACATTACAATATACATTCACTGCGAATACACGTCGTGCTGAAATCGAGGAAGGCAAGCTAACGGATTTTTTAAACATTCGTTATCTCTATATTGAATCGATTTCGGGATTAATCCCACGAAGTTTTCCCTCATTATTAGAGATTACGATAAGAAATAAATGAAATACATACAAGCACCTATGGGAAAAAAGCTGAAGCAAGAGTCATGTGAACGCATAAGAACCCCAGATATATCTAAATGTAAAATCCTTTAGCATGCCTCAGCACACGTGTGACTGGTCACGAACCACAACATCTAGTGGTTACCAGTCCCGAAGTGAATGGTAATAAATTTACTTCTAATATAGGATAAATTTTATTCCCAAAAATTCCATCAAAGTGGCCAACGTATTAAAATACATTTAAAGGTGAAAATTATAAAAAAGGACAAAAGAAAAAAAAAGATTTATATGCCAATAGGCTGAGAATAGACTTTAAATCGTCAATCACCACATTACAATATGCATTCACCATGAATACACGTCGTGCTGTGCTGAGATCGAGAAAGGCAAATTAACAGAATTTTTTTTTTTGTTTTAATTCGTTATTTCTATATTGAATCAATTTCGAGATTGGCATTGGGATCTTTTTTTCTTTTCTACTTGTTTATAATTGTTTATAATTTTCACCTTTAAAGGTGACATTTCTCTCCGAGGAACACTTTTTGTTATATTTCTGCTGCTTTTAAATAAAGTATATATATATATATATATATATATATATATATATATATATATATATATATATATATATACATGTGTGTGTGTGTGTGTGTGTGTGTGTCTGTGTGTGTGTGTATGCATGTATGTGTTTGTCTATGTGTGTGTGTTTGTATGTGTGCGCGTGTATTCATATATGAGTACAGATGTGTTTGGAACGTTAAGATCTGATGACATTCTCACAATTACTATTCGCATAGTAGCATATTGTATAACAATAACATCCGGAGATATTTGATACGCTAGACTTCAGCAAAGGCAGCTGAAAATCGATTATATCCGCCCTGCTTCTCTATATTGAAATACACTATCTGTGGAATTACTGAATCCGCTTAGTTGTAAAGCATATATCTTATATACTGCATGAAATTATATTTGAAATCGTATCTTAGAGATTTATCTCATAAAAATCTTCCTGCTTCTCATGTAAGATTGGTTCTGTTGTAATATATGAAAGCAGAACTTTAAATAAGAAATGGTCCTCTAAAACATAATATTCGTAAATGAATTTAATACGTTAATTACGTGCAAATGTTAATTCTAAATAATGATATGGTTAATGGAGATAATTAACGAACTTAAAAAAGTTAAGTTTGCGAGAAGAATTGTGTGATGGTGACGTTAGTATCAATTGCACTGAAATGATTTTAGCAGCCACACTCAATCTTGTTTCTGCCGTGCCGCGTGATTTTCAACATTCTGTTATAATTGTTGAATTACATTGTATTACAATGCTACCCTTGCAGAACAAATGAGAACAGAAATTGCAAGTGATTTGTACGTGCAGACTCTATTGCAATGAGTAATAAGAAACCACTGTGGTCAGGTAACTACACACGCCCACACGATTGCATCATGTACGCGCACACATATACATGCATATTGAAATCGTAAACATGTGTGTATGTATGTATGTATGTATGTATGTATGTATGTATGTATGTATGTATGTATATATATATATATATATATATATATATATATATATATATATATATATATATATATATGTATATATGTGTGTGTGTGTGTGTAGTTCGAATTTACAGAAACAAAAGACAAAGTCAAGTGATGAAACGACAAGAACTCGTATTAGTTTCACGCTTGGGAAGAACAGAAAAGTCTTTGACGCTTCGTTTGGTGAGTGTGTGTGGATGTGCACATAATGGTGTGGGTGTTGGTACTGGGAGGTGTGTATGGATTATAAAAGTGTGTGTGGGTGTGTGGGTAATGCTGTGCGCTGTAAGTACTGAGTTGAAGAGCGTGTGTGGGTATTTGCATAGTGATGTTTGGTGAGGTTACTGAGTTAGGCGGTGTATTGGTATGGGGTGGATGGTGGGAAGTTGGATTTAGTTGAAGAGAGGTGGCGGTTTACGGCCATAGGTAGCAAAGGAATGAAGGAAGAAGATAACTTTTGTTCCCGTCGGAGGCGCGAGTCCGGGTGGAAACTGTGCAGAAACAGTCCGAAGTCAGACCTACGGTTCAGCGAATGATCGGTGGAGCGGAAGTGCTGGAAGACCGGGGTGATATTGCCGAGTCTGATGTCTCGGAGGTGGTCAGTGAATCGGTCGGTCAAGCGAAATAATACTACATTTCTCTCAAACGATACACCCGCATCCATGTGTATCACGCAAGGCTAGAGATGGGGACCATGATTTCCTTTTGTAAATTCTAGGACATAGACAGTGTGTCGTTAGCCAGCTGGAGGAGCTGTCTTCCTAGGGCTATAAACAACGGTACCATCGTCCCCTATGGATCCGCCACATTCAGGTGGCAAATATACTTCACGATTCCGTGCTGTTACACGGGTGTAGATGTGGGTGGAGTGGGGAACGGCTGTAGTTGTGCGTGGAGTGGGGACACGAGTGTAGATGTGTATGTCTGGGTGTGGGGCAGGTGGTGGATTAGAATCAATAATGAGAGGAGGCAGGTAGGAGTAAAGAGAGGAAGTATGTGTCAGATGAAGAGGGGAAGTAAGTGTCAGATGCAGAGAGGAAGTGGTCAGATGAAGAGAGAAGGGGAGTTGAGCCTATGTGTCACAAAGGAGCGAAGAGAGAAGATTAATAGCTGTTCACGGTGGAGGCAGGATACCCGATAGCCCCTGTGGAAGAAAAGTCCGAACACAGGCAGATGTTATAGAGAATGACCGGTAGAACAGAATATTATGAGACGGAGTATCATAGCCGAGTCTCATGTCACAGAGATGCTCGGCGAACCGGTCATCCATGCAGCGTCCCGTTTGACCGATGTACTGGGAAAGGCAGACGGAGCAAGAGATACAGTAAATGACGTTACTGGATTGAGTCTGAGGCCTTGTTCAAAGATTCGGAGATGTTATCTGACCTGCGCTCTCGGTCACAACGCCTGCCATGTTCCTTCTTAATTTCCACGACTTCACAAATTTATCCCAAACAGCCTGCGTCGTTGGCAGACACGAATCTTCTAATATAATTGTAAGAACGGTCAGATCCTGCCATTTCGACATACTGCGTCTCTTCAGTGGCAGCTGTCCACTCACCCCATACAAGCCATCTATGTTCGCTCTACGAACAACAAATGCATACTTTGATCAAAATAGATCTGAACAGCAAGTTAGTCACGAGTAACATATATTAAGCCATATTTTTTACTTTATCTTTTATTTGTGGTGAATAATGCATACGAAAGTTTAATTGAAACTGAAAAATATTTACTGTCATTCATGATTGCCATACGAAAATCTTTTGAATATATATGCATGTATTTATATATGTACGCCTTTCTATCTGTCGCTCTCCATCTCTGCCTCTCTCTCTGTATATATATGCATATATATGTGTGTGTGTGTGTGTGAGTATATGTATATATATATATATATATATATATATATATATATATATATATATATATATATATATATATATATATATATATATATATATATATATATATGTATGTATGCACCTATCTATCTATCTATCTATCTATCTATCTATGTATGTATCTATCTATCTATTTATCTATCTATCTATCTCTCTCTGTCTCTCTCTCTCTCTTGCTATCTCTCGCTCTCTCTCTCTCTCTATATATATATATATATATATATATCATATGAAAATTAGTTCCTTTTATCGTTTATTGAAAACAGTAAATATAATATAATTCATATCGTATAGCAAAATGATTGGCATTAAATATTTTTCAATTGCAATTTCGCGTTCGTCTTTACTGTTGAACATAAAATTAATATATGATGAATTAATGTTTATCACTTATACCTGACCTAATGCTTGGTGATGACATTCTATATAGATTTAGGTTAACTAGTCAATAAATATGTATTCATAACTTCATTCGTCATCAAGCAGGTATCAATAGTTTCATATGTCGGTAGCACGAATTACAAAGAAAACACGGGAAAACGTAGGAGGGCTTTTGAATATGCAGGAATTTAATGAATTAAATACGTTATACATCTGAGTGTATACAGAAACACACATACACACATACCCATGCGTATTTATATATATTCGTTTAATTGTCTCTGTCATTTGACTGCGGCCGTGCTGGAGCACTGTCTTTGGTCGAAATAGTAGAGCCACGACTTATTTTTGTAAGCCAGTACTTATTCTATCGGTTAATTTTGCGGAACTGCGAAGTGACGGGGACGTAAATTGAGCAACATCGGTTGTCAAGCGATAGTGAGACGACAAACACAGACACACAAATACATACACACCTACACACGAATACATACACGCACACACACACACATATATATTTATATTATAATCCCCTAAAAGAATAACAAACACAAAAACAACAACAACGTGAGGACGTGGTACATGTAAAGTATTAGCAGACGCTCCGGGAAGGAAAGAAAGACGGCTTAACGTTTCGAGCAACGCTCTTCTTCAGAAAGAGAGGAAAGCCCAATGGGAAGGAAGAGTGAGGAAGAAAATAGCCAATGATTCATATGTAGCTACATCAGACTTGTTTCAGTTTCCGCCTACTAAATCCATTCACTAGGCTTTGATCGGCCCGAATGTATACTAGAAGACACTATCCCAAGGTGCCACATAGTGGGACTGAATCAGGAACCATGTGGTTGGTAAGCAAGTTTTTACCACAGAATATATATATATGTATATATATATATATATATATATATAGATAGATAGATAGATAGATAACTTTCTTTTATTAGCCACACAGGACTGCACACAGAGGGGACAAATACACCTGTAGAGCTTTTCTTAAAAAAAAAGAAAAGCGAATCCGATCAAAAGGGATCGGTAGGGGCAAAAAAAAATGGGGTATCGTATATCACAGAAAATGTCAATTGTGTAAACTGGGGTAACATTAGGTTTATCCATGGAGAGAAAAGCCTACGGAAAAGACCATGGTAACCTCAGCAGGGAATAAACACATGAGAGCGAAGTGCTCTCTCTCTCTCTCTCTCTTTCTCTCTCTCTCTCTCTCTCTCTCTCTCTCTCTATTTTATTTTTTTTCTCGATTTATAGGATCATGCTCAAAGAGGTATCGTCACTCGCACGCACCATCTTTGCTACATTCACCCACCTTTTAATGAAACTTTCACGAGACAAAAACTGTCTCTCTATTCTCACCTTCCTTTTCAAGTGATGCTTGAAAAAGTTGATGAGCGATTGGCCAGAGAGGTAAGTTTTCGTCTCTAATCCTTTCGCTCGGGTCCACCACACACATTCTTTCACCATGGCCACCAGTATGATGAACACTGCCTTGCCTTCCCTGTTGAGGGACGGTGGTGGAGCAATTTGCACAATAGACTCGGCTGACAGGCGGACTCGTCCCACACGTGACAGCAGCCGTTCGGCATAACGCCAGAGGTCGGAAATCTTTGGACACTGCACGAGTGCGTGCAGAACGGTTTCGTCGCTCTGACCGCATCTCGGGCAGATCGGTCCGGTGTGTCTCGAACCGTGCCTGTACAGCTTATCCCGAACGGGTAATGCTTCTCGATAGCACTGCCAGGCCAGGGATCTCTGGTGGTTGTCCATAGGTCCCGGCCCGAAAGTTGTCCTGAACAGGCGGGTCAGGTGTTCCTCGTCGACGCCCAGATTCTGCCCGAGATCGTTGTCGCACCTCCCCTCCACTAATCCTCTATAGAACGCTTTTGTGGAATCAAAGTTGCACAAGATTAGTCCCGGACTGCAGAGTTGCTTGAGAGCAACGTGACACTCGCGGTGCCATTCGCCGAGTCTAGATCTCTGTTTAATCCACGACTGCAGTTCGGCTAAGGAGACGAGCTGCGGGAAAGCGAGCCGCACAAACGGCGACCACACCTGTTCACCGTCGTCTATGAAGCGCCGGAGATGTCGCAGTCTCAGCGCTTGTCTGCGCATCATCAACCACGGCATACCCAGCCCTCCATTTAGCAGCTGTTGACAGCAAATGGATCGCCTAACCTTCGGAACGCTTCCCTTCCACAAGAAGCGGAAGAGTATGCGTTTCAGTTTGGTGATGGTAGGGTCGGGACAAGGCACGACAGTCAGACGGTATTCGATGACGGAGGCAATGTACGCGTTCGCCACCTCCACCCGACCTTTTAGGGATAGCTTCCTCTCGGCCCATTGCCGGGTGAGAGTGACCACCCTAGTCGTTATTTCGCCCCAGTTCTTCTCCATTTGGAGGTCCGGACCGATAGATAGATAGATAGATAGATAGATAGATAGATAGATAGATAGATAGATAGATAGGGGCAGGTATCTCTATATGCTTACCCACCACACGGTTTCGGATTGAGTCCCACTGCATGGTACCTTGGGTAAGTATTTTCTACTATATCTTCGGGCAGACTAGAGCCATATGAGTGGATTTGGTTGACGGAAACTGAAAGAAGCATATATATATGTATATATTTATGTGCTTGTTTGTCTGTGTTTGTTCCACCCGCCGCAGCATTGCTTAACAACCAGTGTTGGTGTGTTCACGTCCCTGTAAGTTAATCGTCTGGCAAAAGAGACTGATAGATCATGTATTAGGCTCCTGGGGACGACTTTTTCGACTAAAGGCGTTGGTCTAGCATGGCCGTCGACAAATGACTGAAAGAAGTAAAAGAATAAAGGAAAACAAGAAATATATGTATATATATATATATATATATATATATATATATATATATATATATATATATTCAGCTGAATCAGGTACTTCAGTTGAAGCACCAAGTCAGTCCGTTATTATCCGTACAGTTCGAAGTAAACTGAATAAAATCGAAATAAGCAACAGGATATCAAGAAGTGATGCAGTACGACCGTTTCAATTGGCTCCATCTAATTGGCTTGGTATGGTCATAAATATTGTCACTTCTTGATATCCTGTTCTTTATTTTGATTTTATATACATATATATATATGTGTGTGTGTGTGTGTGTGTGTGTGTGTGTGTGTGTGTGTGTGTGTGTGTGTGTGTGTGTGTGTGCGTGCGTTTGCATAACTATAAGTTAGATATGTTTCTGCCAAAGATGAGCGTAAGCCATGTTTTACATACTTACATACATGCAAGCAGACAGACAGTCAAATAGAGAAACATAGACATGGATGCATATAATGAATGACGATGTTTATGTTCAGATATAAAATTATATTATCAATTTGTTCTTGCTCTGAAAATAGCAATATAAAAGGATACGAAACCACGTTTGGTAAAGTATTGCTTTGAATCACACAGCTGAAAGCAAAGAACCGCGCTATATATATAAATACCTGGTAGATCTGGACGTCAATCTTGAGACACACGTTCTGGAATATTGAATGGGAAGATTGTGTTTATAACAAGTTGTTTTTCTCGATACGAAATCAGCGACTGTGTGTCGCTTAAAAGAATATGTAGTATTTGCAAGTGGAGAGAGCTTTCGTTACTAGCTTTTAGTTGTGTCACACTGAGGACGGATAACATCCTGAAACTTAGGACTGAGAGCGATGACTTCCCTTGCAAATGCTATACGGACACAAACTGTCTGTTGGCAGCCAGCTGGTAAAGATGTATTTTTTCCTTGGCTAAAACAACAAAAACATCGTCCGTTATAGGACTGCCACATTCTGTTGGCATATAAACATTACTATCCGAGACAGTTACTGTATTTTCCTCGCTCAGAGATTTAAAACATTGTTTTTGTCTACTAGTGGAACTAGTTTTACTTTAATTGAATCAAACATTGTTTATTGCAACCTTAGTTTCAGATATTGCTATACACATAGTTTAATGCTTTAAGCTAATAATTGTTATTGAAAACGTTTCATCCCAAAGTTATCAGATGAAGCTTTTTCTAACACACACACACGCACACACACGCGCGCGCACCGACATACATAAGTATATTTGAGAATGTGGGTAAAAGAAAATATGGGTTGGGGGTTAGTTATAGTTTTATTAAAAATATTCCCCTCTCAGTTTAACACACTAATTACAGTGGTCTGTCAGGTTTTTTAAACCATGTAAATGACTTGGAAGGCCCAGCATCTCACCAGGACTTTCGCGATAACCTTACAGCCAGGAGCCTTTTAGCTCTTCCGCTGTATATATTAGGTACAGGCATATGTATAATATCATCATTTAAAAGAGAATAGCTGAAAGCTACTTCATGATTCTGTTGTGTAGCAGAAGCATCCTGTTGAGACTCAGCGAAGTTTGCAGCGCCAACCATTAATTATAGCCTATATGTGACATGTTTGACATGTATTTCTTTACAAAGCAGTGTTCCTGCACCTATATTTATATCCACTCTTCAGTAATCGCTGGGCATAATTTAGAAACGATCCATAATCTAACTTCGCAGTTTACTCCCAATTGTGACTGTTAAACGAGAAAAAATGCCATCTCCTTCATCTAATCTATCACCGTGAACATCGGTTTTCTCTTTTGCATTCAGATTTATCTTTCTTATCCCATCACTACTCTGCTACTTATAGGCTTTTTCCTTCCTGTAATCCCTTTTACGCTCAGCCAGCATATTCAGTATATCAAAAAACAAGCAACAACATATATTTTCCTACCACACCGAATTTTGCCTCTATATTCCTTCTTCTACAAGTAATTCTGAGATAAAATAAAAATGGATCGCCACGTAGCAAAATCTTCGAAACAACTTATAAACCAATTTATAAAAATATCAGTTTAACGAAAATATTTATTTAAAATTTTGGCACAAGGGCTGCAATTTCTGGGAATGGGTAGGTAGATTACATCCACCCAAATTTTCAACTGTGAAGTATTTTATCCACCGCAAAAGGATAAAAGGCAAAGTCAATCTCGGTGGAATTTCAACTCAAAACGTGAAAACGGACGAAATGGTGGGGAATTTCTCGACCGCCGTGCTAACCATTCTGCCTGTTCACTGCCTTACACTGCAATGGAAATATTGATATAGCAATACATCATTCAATAACCTACTGTTAATATAATTATACAGAAAAAAAACATATATGTACGAATGTAAATATACAACGCAAACACAAATATATAAGGGAAATACATCGGGCGAAAACGGCATGTCTAGGACAACTCAATATATCTAGCGTGACATTCACCTCCTTATGCAAGTACCTGATGTGACACAGCTTTCACAGATTGAGGCCAAAAAATTAGATTCACAGTATCCTACACATAACGGGAAGTCGCAGAAGGGGCGAAAAGATGGTCGTGTTGAATAAAGATTAATAGCATATATAAATATATACATACATACATATATATATATATATATATATATATATATATATGTATATATATATATATATATATATATATATATATATACCAGAGTAATCACATAAATGCAAAACAAGGTGGGAAAATAGTACTCGAATATTAGAGGTAGAGTAATATGCTTTATTGAAAAGTAGCAAAAATATTCTAAACAATTATGTCCGACGAAGGGGAACGTGAAATTCTGAGTAACAGGTTTTGTGATAATTTTACTGATTCTCAATAAAGTATATATATATATATATATATATATATATATATATATATATATATATATATATATATATATATATATATATATATATATATATATATATATATATATATATATATATATATATATATATATATATTTATATATATATATATATATATATATATATATATATATGCATGTATGTGTGTGTGTGTGTGTATGTGTGTGTGTTTGTGTGTATAGTGAGGGCGCGTGGCTTAGTGGTTAAGGCATTCGGCTCATGATCGTAAAGTCATTCAGTTCAATTCCCGACGACGCTTTGTGACCTTGAGCAATTTATTTTTTTCATGCTTTTCCAGTGCAATCAGCCTGTATTTCAAAGGAGTGGCCTTGACACCTCTCTGTTTCATGCTGAATCTTTGAACAATAACAACAATATTACCATTTCTGATATAAATTTGAATCCCATTCGTTTCCTTAGCAGTAATTCATTACTTTCGGTTGTGATGTCTTTTTTTACATAGTCAGTTCTTGATCTCAGCTGTCCAAAAGAATATCTAACCGCTACTCTACATTTAGACACATCAATGAACGCCTCAATACTGGGCTTAATAAATTAATTTGGTCTCTAGGGGAACTTAATCAAACATTTGGTTTGGAGTGGAATACTGCATCTAGATACGTTGCCATACGTGTGTGTGTGTGTGTGTGTGTGTGTGTGTGTGTGTATGAATGTATATATATATAAAATACAAATTATATATGAGCATATGCATGTATACATACATATATGTACATACCTACATCTACATGTATATATATATATATATATATATATATATATATATATATATATATATATATATTATATATATATATATATATATATATATATATATATATATATAATATATATATATATATATATATATATATATATATATATATATATATATATATTATATATATATATATATATATATATATATATATATATGTATATATATATATATATATATATATATATATATATATATATATATATATATATATATATATATATATATATATATATATATATATATATTGGAGAATGGAGCAACAGATACAAGAAAAAGCATTTTCCTTGGACTAGATAGCCGTTGTTTTATTATGTGGAGCTTGTGAAATGAGTCAGTGTGGAGGTTTAGGTTATGTAATGAGTCATTTTGTATATTATATCATAGTTACTTACGCACGTTTCGATCCAGCCAGTAGTTTTGGCCGATCTCTTCAGGGTGTTAAAGGGTATATTCAAAGTTTGTGGTGTGCGAAATGTAGGAGAAGTAATTATTGGGTGTAATATATGTGGTGGTGTGATAGTGGTGATAGGTAAATAGAGCCTTACGTTTTAGTTGTTGCGTTGGTCTTCTTGTAAGGGGATATAGGGTGGGTGCTATTTAAGAACATTGTTCCAGTTTTAGTCAAGCGCATCTCCACGTGATGTTAGTGATTGCCGGATGCGCTGTGTTTTTATAGCACCGGCGGTGTTAGTACAGGGAAGCAACACTAAATTTAGATGAAAAGGGAGCTAACTTTTGTCTTATTCATATCTACTTAGAAGTAAAGCTATTTTATGCATATTTAGTTTTTCCTTAGGAGGTGTAATGTATTATATATTTAATTATACTTAGAGAATGAGTATTTAGTAGCGTGAAGACAGATTAGACTAGATTCATATCTCCTGTTTAATAATTCGTTCTTAGCTGTTAGGATTTCAAGACACTCTGTTACACAGAGATTGCACCGTCTGTTAGTTGGGTTATAGGAAGTAGCTACTTTTAGTATGTGCCACTTTAGTTTATATTCTATATTATTGTCGTTTAGTTCCCAGATATACCTACTAAGCCCTGTAGAATTTGCCTTATTTCTGTTTTTAAAACTCGCTAGGTGCTCATTATATCTTAAACGTATTTGGTTACTCGTTCCCCCAATGTAAGATTTAGTGTGGCTATTTCTTTGTACATCACATTGGTAAACTATATTATCTGTCTTGCACTTATTGGAGAAATTGCATGTGTTCCTATACAAAATGACTCATTACATAACCTAAACCTCCACACTGACTCATTTCACAAGCTCCACATAATAAAACAACGGCTATCTAATCCAACGAAAATGCTTTTTCTTGTATCTGTTGGTCCATTCTCCAAGTAAATACATAAACTACGGTTTAAGCAACATATTACCTGCTTCTGGCCGCCCTCTTCCCAAGACGGTACCCATACAGCTGATCCCCAGGAGTGCCTCCGGATTTAAACATCCCCTGGTTGCTTGGATGCTTCAGACTACCCCTGAAGGATCGAGGCAAACCTACCACTTACCTATATATATATATATATATATATATATATATATATATATATATATATATATATATATATATATATATATATATATATATATATATATATATATATATATATATATATATATATATATATATATATATATATATATATATATATATATATATATATATATATATATATAATATATATATATATATATATATCTATATATCTATAATATATATATATATATATATATATATATATATATATATATATAATATATATATATATATCTATATATCTATAATAAATATATATATATATATATATATATATATATATATATATATATATATATATATATATATATATATAATATATATCTATATATCTATATATCTATAATATATATATATATATATATATATATATATATATATATATATATATATAGGTATATATTAATGTATACATACATATGCAAATATCTGGATGTGTGAGTCTGAGTGTGTATGTGTTTCTTCGTACGTACGTATTTGTGCATACCTGTGAGTGTGAATGCATAGGTGTGTGAATATATGTATTTGTATGGAAAGAAATCTGGACATGTGTATTAGGAAACACTCTGCACATCATATAACTAGAATATGTATATCTTAGTTCAGATACCTATTCATAATTTTTAGAATTTTTTTTCTTTCGTTGCATATTACTAATTCGCATACATCCAATTTACATTTATTTAATCCAATGAAGTTATTAATGCGATCAGAAATAGAACATAAAATATATCTATGTACAACTTCTGTCTAATTTCAATGCTATAAATAATCTGATTAGTATAATTTGAATGTATTTCGAATATATTATTATGACTTTGCATACAATAAATGTTTTTGGCATGTCATTGTTTATCGAATAACATACTCAGACTAAGAAAAAATTTAGAATTAATTTTTTTTTTATTCTTCTCGTTAAAATAAATTACCTTTTTGACAAACAAAAATGTATTCTTTACTTTAACTCCAGATACTCACTGAAAATATCGGTGTTGTTAATGTTTACATGAAAGTTTTCTTCTCCTTTGGAGAATACGTCTGCTCGTATGGTTATTTCAGCTTATTGTACACATTCATATACATTGAAGCCGTCTTTTTAATTCCTGATTTGTGTGAGTTGTGGCTTTTAACAAGTACAGTGACAGCATACAGATTTGTACCTTTCTGAATAAGCAAGCTATTACAAACATTATAACATATTTCATATGATAAGTGACAGATGTCGTTGTCAAAATAGAAGTTTTTTGCAGCTTTGTCTTTAAACATCAAACTAAATCGACTTGAATCGATGAATCATATATATTTTCACTTTGATATTCTTTCATCTAATATGATTTACAAGCAATGAATTACTGATGATTGCTATTTTATAATATTTCATATTCAAGTGTTTTCTGCTAAAAGAAAAGTATTTCGTGAAAAACGTCGCAATATATGATTAGCGATTTTCCTATTCAACTAAAAGGGGAAGAATCATATGATGTATAGCCATGTACTGTTATGAAACTTGTTTTGTCTCTACCTGATTGAACATTCAGTTGCACCTTCCAGCAACTTGATAAAACTGAACCGCCAAAGCCCTGATGCGATCCAATTATGAGGACGAAGCATTAATTCAGTTAGTGCAAACTATGGAATCCCGACAGTTGGAAAATTTCTACTCTCAGAATACATAAATCATTGCCCTATTTAAATCCACCATTTGACCCTTGGAACGTCTTTGACGGAATCTACTCAGAGTAGTGCTCCTATCAGTGATGTCCTGCGGATCCTTCTGTAGTGGCGGCTGATAGCAGTCGCCATTTTGCAGAGTTTATCCACGCATACGCAGGGACTAGTCTTCCGGAAGGCATGCAGGGAGTCCCTCGTGCACACGCGTGGTCATCCAACATCCAAGCGTTCCCGCGTCAGTCTGCCTCTTTTGTTTGCTGAACTTCGTGGAAGCTAGACGTCTCGACAGCAGCTCTCCGTCAACGCTACAATGAATCCACATAGATAACCAGGGAGGAGGAAATGACTTCAAACCACACAACTTCATTGACCGCGTCTCATCTAACCAAAGGTGACATGCTACCGAATTCCTTCCTAGTGTGAACAGAATTCTACTGTAATAAATATTTGTTATGCTGTTTTAGTTCAGAGTCCGCGTTCCGTTTTCTTCCTTGAATAATTTAATGTACGGAATTAGGATACACAGGATGGTGTATACACTCTTCCCTAAACTTTTCTAAAACCTTAAAGCTCATTTATTGCTAACGAATTTTATAACTGATATTTAGCTCTAGTAACAATGAAACGTTAGACTGCGGTGTTACTGTATCCGGACTCTAATAAAGAAGAGGTAGAAAAGTTTCGTGTATGTTTACAGCTGTGTCAGGGCCAATTGAAACAAATGGTCAATATTCAATCTAATAAAGAAACTTCTACATTCTCGCTTTACGTAGTGGATAAAAAAGTTAACCGCATAATCTTAGTTAAATTCTAATCTATAGTCTGGCATGAAATTCCAAACACAAAAGAGGATATTATAGATTTACTTCCCCAAATAATAAGAGAGTATGGATACGGGTTTATTTTATTGTCGTGTATCTGTTACAGTAGATTCTAGATGACATATTTTCTGACTGGAATTTCGAATGACATATTGTCTGATAGTCTGAAAGTATGTGAGTGTCCATTGGGGATATATCTTTTATCTTTTACCTATTTCAGTCATTAGGCTGTGGCTATGATGGTGTACCGTATTGAAGAATGTTTAGTCAAATGAATCAGTTCCCTTTTGACGAACTGTTTTTGGGAATATAAACACACCAACACCCTTTGCCAATTTGTACGAGGAGGAAGACACACATATAAAGGTGCATACACACACACACAAACATATGCATATATATATATATATATATATATATATATATATATATATATATATATACATATATATATATATATATATATATATATATATATATATATATATATATATATATATATATATATATATATATATATATATATATATATATATATATATATATATACATATATATATATATATATATATATATATATATATATATATATATATATATATATATATATATATATATATATATATATATATATATAAACAATTGCAGCGTGGAAGGTTTTATTGATTGCCATGAGCACACCACGTTGCCATCCATATATATCTCAGTAAAAGAAAGCCTTTGTTCCAATGTATTTTTAGCTCTGACAACGCAACCGTCGTGTTTCACTTCGAAGAAATGGTCAAGGGCCATTACCATCGCTAGCACATTTGTCGCGATGCTCTTACTAATCGTTGACGAATGCCCTTGCCAACTGCCGCTTAACTAGTTCAGTAATCTGGTCCCTATAGTAATTACGTGCCGGATGTAACATGCTCAATTTACAATAACCCGATCCTTGTTTACGGGTCCTATCAAACTCGATTGTGCAGATCACAAACTTGTGGTAGACAACCTACGCTATTTGTATCAGCTATCTTAACAAATACTATATCCAGATACTATCTGGATGACCCATTGTGATTGCTTTATGTCCACATTATCACACCAGGGAAATACAGTCAATAACTCGCAGACAATTGGAAGATTCTCAGTAGGTTTACGAAACATTTGCATCCCATTTCCTCCTCCTCCTAAGCCTGCTTCCAGAAACATGTCTCTGAATGCAGGCTTAGCTGGTTGGAGGTGCATGCCTCCCCCTTGTGAACACAAGGACACAGGAAATGTGTAAATGCCGACAGGAAGCGATGCAGCTTCCTAGGGTTAAATAGCAGTAGTAGTATTCCCTTTATGGGACTATCACATTAAGTTGACAGCATACAACTACTTTATCGTTTCACTTTTGCATAAATCTGTCTGAAAGATTTAGAAATGTATTATTTCTATTATTAAAAATGTCTCTTTCACTCTCTCTCTCTCTCTCTTTCTCCCTTACTTCCTCTCTGAAAAATTGAAAAGCACAAAACGAACGCCATCACCACTCACTGCCTCTTTCATTCTTTCTCTCTCTCTCTCTCTCTCTCTCTCTCTCTCTTTCTCTCTTATTTCCCTGGCCTCTCTCTCGCTTTGCCACTTCTTTCAAGAGTGACACACACCACAAGTACGTACAACTTATATAGTTAGGGTATTAATATTATTGAAAATAATAATAACCATACTACTACTACTACTACTACTACTACTACTACTACTACTACTACTACTACTAATAATAATAATGATAATAATAATAATAATAATAATAATAATAATAATAATAATAATAATAATAATAATACGAAAATACTGGAAAATACGAAAACTATAAGAAGCAGCACATATGCTAGGACACAACAACCTCCTAGGCACATGGCCTAATGGTTAAGAGCGCGGGCTACTAACACAAAGATTCCGAGTTCGATTCCAGGCAGTGACCTGCATAATAATAATAATAATAATAATAATGATCAATCTCACGGCACATGACTCTCCGCTGAATAATCCTAAACACTAAACAGAGCGCATTTACAAGTTACCACTGGATATTCTGAGAGCTCACGAGTGTACTTCTGGTTAACATCAGCTACGTACCACACATATTTCTTCATACGGAAGTATGTTTTTCCATCTACCAAACAATAATTCATGTACTTTCTTTTGGTATTAATTTTACTTTGTTCGCAACAATAGTTTAATCTGGGTATCTTTCATGAAACCTATAGGAAATATATTACTCTCCTCCAAGACTGACAAGTTTAGAATACAGTCATTAGTTGTTTCAAGATATTTGGCAAGGTTCAATTGTAGTGGCTTTTTAAGAAAATTCAAATTCTCTCTGACCTGCATCATCTTAGACCCTGAGAAGCTTAATGCAATCCACGCCTGCTATTGGTGATACATCTTATTATAAGGCAGCAGCTTACGAACTGGATTATCAATATTTGTATCACTTAGTGTTAATTCGAATGCTTAGCGGTACTTCGTCCGTCGCTACATTCTGAGTTCAAATTCCACCGAGGTCAACTTTACATTTGATCATTTCGGGGTCGATGAATTAAGCACCAGTGAATTACTGAGGTCGATATAATCAACTAGTCCCCTCCCCTCAAATTTCAGGCCTTGTGCCTATGATACAAAGGATTAATATTGCTGCTGTTGCTGTTGATATTGTTATTAATATCATACGCAAAGCAATTTCAAAGCCGTACATACGTAATACATTGTGTGTAAACGTACAAATATATATATCGGTGTGATATATATATATATATATATATATATATATATATATATATATATATATATATATATATATATATATATATATATATATATATATGTATGATGTGTATATGTATGTATTGTGTGCGTATTGATGTGTGTGAATTTAATTATGTTGCAATTATATGTATTTATTCATAAATCTTTAACTTGGTATTTCATATTCTCTATCCTTACAATTTTACCAAATATGTAAATAAATATAGGAGTTGCACTGCTTATAAAGCGTATGAAGAAGTTTTGCAACAAGCACACACACCTACAGAAAATAATTGTTTAATTGATTAGCCACAATTAATTAAGTGTTTCTAGATTTATTTTATTGACACAACTTTGAATTATCTAACTTTAAAGAGTTTATTAATGGGTAATCGTTAAAGAAGAAAATATTATCTTTAGTATATAGTGTAACATTATGCAAACTCTCTGAATTATTGATTGTAACGCCTAAAGCCTTACCACAAAATATCTAACGTTGTAATTGGGAATTTTTCGTATAAATTTCCTCAATGGTCTGCATAGTCTTTGAAGAGGTTTTTCGTATTAAACATAAAATTATCTTTGATGTAAATTTCAAAATATATTGTTGATAGATTTTAGAGAATATAATTCATGAAATAGTATGAAATTAACTAAAGCTTAGTTGATTTTGATATTTTTAATTCATGTCTTCTGATTTACATTTCCCTGAATATCTTTGACACACACAAAAAAATCTATATTAATATGTTACTATTCTGAAGATATAGACGCAGTCAATAAATAGGCGTTGAAATATAATAATGATTTCAATTAAGGTCAGATAGAAGATAGACGAAGTTTATTATCATACATATTAATGTACATACATTATTTAATACAAAGTTACGTACAAACATATATGAATATAAAACCAGACAAATATGCATATATGAACATACGCACATACATATATATTAGTATGTGTGTGTGTGTGTGTGTGTGTGTGTGTGTATGTGTGTGTGTGTGTTTATCAATAAAATTTGAATATCGACTTGATTTAAAACAAGTTCTTTGACTCTTATATCTTTTCTTTTCGTTTCTTTTTCGTTAATTAATTTTTACCTTTGTGTTACTTTTGGATTATTTAGATATTATTTCACATAACGGCTTTTTGAATTCGTTAAAAATGTAATATTATACAACATCCATATTTCAACAGATGTTCTCATATGATTCTGTTTTAATTCTCTGATATAATATATCTAAAATAAATTCGTTCTCTAGATAACATAACTATATAGAACATAATATTATTTACGGGATATATGAAAGTATCACACACACACACACACACACTCGGATGCAGAAACATACTCACACACACACTCATGCACACACACATATACACTCACAAACACGCACGCGCACGCACACGCACGCACAAACACACACACGGACACACACATATATATATATATAAGCATCTGTGAATTCTGCGTGAATAAGGAAACGGTGGCGAGTGAAATTTGGTGAATAGAATAATAAGCACTCACCGAATAATGACTATAATTTTTGTTGTCGCTATGGGGGTTTATATTCCCTAATATTTTCTATAGTCAATATACGTTGAAAGCCTATAATTCTATTTGCAAAAAAACATAATACATATATCTAAAAATTAATATATATATATATATATATATATATATATATATATATATATATATATATATATATATATATATATATATATATATATATATATATATATATATCTGAACGTATGTGTAGGGTAGGTGAGTATATATGTGTGTATGTATATGCATATATCGATATACACACATACACATAATAATATTA
>NC_142928.1:13274359-13284359 GCF_046866305.1 Octopus bimaculoides
ATATATATATATATATATATATATATTTATAAGCATATATATATACTTGCCTCGGAGCTGGCCTTCAATTGGCATTCAGACTCGTCCTACCGAGGGCATCTTTGAGAACTTCGGCCCCACTACCTGGTAGCTTCGCGGCCCTCCACCCATGTGTAATGTCCTGAACTCAGACACATTCATTGTATATGTATCTCCTGAGACCAATTATCCGATGCCCCATTCCAAACACCCTACCCGACATATACCCACACACCCAAACTCATATACTGAATACCTATACTTCACTCGCACCCATACCTAAACCCTACGTCCAATTAACTTGTTGATCATTCAACTTGTAACCTGAATTCCATGTCTGTAACACTGCGTCGGTGTATCAACATTCGGACTGCTGTCTACCAGCTTCGCCGATAGACATACGGATAATTTCTAGTTTGACTAACAGCTTCCTATAAAAATTGCAGCTATTCTGTTTTTGCCTTGAAGCCGCCCTTCAGACGGTATTCTCGCCAGCTGGGAATTTTGTACGGTATTCAGATAAAAAAGAAAACTGTAGAATTCTAGGGCTGAAGGCCCAAGTGCCAATATATAACGGAAACAGGAAGATTTGTTTTCCGCTTAGATATGAATTTCATAGACTACAAAATATAAATATTCACATTGCTACATTTGAAATCTTCTTGTTATAACTTTTTTATCTCGATTTAAATGTACGTGAAGGTAATTTAGAATGCCCAAACGTATTTCTGAAAATGTGCTAAGCCCGGTTGATGCTCATGGTTAATCAATAAGCGTCGGAGCGGGGTAAATACAGTAAACATAAGGGGAGGGTTTGTTGGTGTCACATTGAAGCGGCCCTTCAGAAATTGAACTTCCTTTCGATACTCCGTGGGAGTTCATGGTATGAAATTCGTTGTCATTGGTCCGATTCGATTTGGTCGCCAATGCTATGTATTTACTTTGAAATTCAGTAAAAATAGAGGTGTCAGTGGAGCCTCAATTAGACGTCCCTTTAAAAAAGAGACCCTCTTAGGACATTCCCTGGGATTAGGAGAGTTGCTGGTTTGAGTGTACACAAAGTTAACGAACATGAAAACGTAGCAGACAGAGAAACATCACTCAAATTTATATTTAGATATATAAATTATCGGAGAAAATAGAATTCACGAGATTCTTTATAAATCCCTGCGATCGTTCATCCAATCGTTCATCGATCCCTCCCGAGTGAGATTACCTTAAGTTTCTACAGACAATTATCAAAATCTATTCAAATCGAAATAAACAAAATGGAGACTATAGAACGTGGTACCTTTTTAACAAGTCACCTGACGAAACACATCTCCTTCGATGATGAACCAAAACTGATTGTACACCATCTAACCCACGGGAAACAGAAGCACGATGATTGAAAATGATTGTAGTGATTAAGGAAGTATCACGTGTATTTCAATTTCTTTATAATTTCTATCATATATTATAAACTTTGTGGATTCGAAGGAATTCCTGAAGTTAATCCTGAAGTAAATCCATAATATCGATGACATCAGGTAGTCGAATATAATGAGCCTGCTCTAAATGGCATAATATAAGGTGTATACAGAAATTTAAAATTATTACTGATGTATATATATGGGAGAATTTACGAAAAAAAAAACAACAGACGAAGACAGGTAGTGTAAACAACAAATAGATGTATTAGTTTAACGCTCGGGAATAGAGCAAGTCTTTAACGTTTCGAGCCTACGCTCTTCAACTGAAAGGAACACAGAAAGAAATAAGGAGAGAAACAAGGAGAAAAAAAGGAGAAAAAAAATAAGGAGAAAACACAATATATGTGTGTGTGTGTGTGTGTGTGTGTGTGTGTGTGTGTGCGTGTGTTTGTGCGTGTGTTTGTGCGTGTGTATGTGTGTGTGCATGTGTGTGTGTGTGCACGCTTGTGTGTGCGCGTGCGGGTGTGTGTGTGTGTGTGAATCTATGTGTGTATAAACAATTCGGTTGGGTCTAGTGTTTACTGGGTGCGGTGCAATACGTGTAGTGAGTGTACCCACGTGTGAACTTGACGACCCGCTGTGTGTTCAGTCAGCCATTTGTGATGTCAGCTCAACCGATGTGCAAATCCGTGTTTACTTTGGTAAGCACGTATTTGTCTTTAAGCATTATCTGTACACGATAATGCTATCCCCGACCTTATTTCGCTGCTTTATTACGTAAGTACCTGATTTTCTTGAATCTTCGAAATCTTTTTATATATAAACATATAAATGCTTCCATATCCATCTATGTGTGGTGCATTATTCGACAACGTAGAATAATACATATTTTTAACCTTCAGCTGGTTAACGACAAAACCCGTGTCCGAAATATTCGAGTGAGGGAGCGAACACCTACCATATCACATTGACAAGATCAGTAGACCAGTCTGGTTTCAGGTCATTTCTCTTCACCAGTACTGGACACCTGTCTGCTAGGCATGGCAGTCGTTCGCCCTAGCTCGTCATCTTACGTCCGTCCTTGCATTGTTATTACTTACATCTCTTACACAGATTCTAGAGTTCTATATTTAAGAGAGGAGGAATTATGTACATTATTTACATTCGACGGATATTTGTCCTCATCTTCTTTGCTGTTAACACAATGTTTCAGCTGATATACCCTCTAGCCTTCTTTAGGAGTATTGGAGAAATGAGAACTCAGCTTCGAAATTTCCCCAAGACACCCGAAGAAGGCTGGAGGGTATATCAGCCGAAACGTTTTGTTAATAAGAAACAAGATGTGGACAAATATCCTTCAAATGTAAATAATATAAATAATGTAGAGATTCTAGAGCTTGCTACTTTGCTTATATATATATATATATATATATATATAATTTAACCACTAAAGAAAGCAATTACTTCAAAGGGGTGTATAAAACATTCATATCACTGGTACGTCGTCAGTTGAATATACATACATATGAATATAATGCTAATTACAAACAATAAATTAAATAGAGAAATTCAATTAAGAATTCAATAATTTATTTATGTTATGATATAGCATAATATACGATGATATGTAAGATAATATTTAAAAAAATCATTAAAAAAACAAAATAGCCAACAATTTTTTGCAACATATATACATTATTTGATCTATAAACAATACATATCTATTTATATTAGTCTCTCCAGAGACTTATACAAGTGTGTCTGTATTGTTTAAAAATCAAATAACGTATATAAATCAAATACTGTATATAAGTCGAGACACATTCTTGGCTATTTTGGTTTTTAATGATTTTTTTTGTTATATTACATTATATTCATTGTATATTATGTTATAACATAACTAAATAATTGGATTGTCAACTGAATCTCTATTTAGTTTATTGTTTATGTATGTATGTATATATATATATGTGTGTGTGTGTGCATACATACATATATATACACACATGCATATATACATATATATATATATTTATATACATGTATATATATATATATATATATATATATATATATATATATATATATATATATATATATATATATATATATACATATATATAAGAATTTAAGGATTGGAGAAAACGCATGTTATAATTGCATACTTTATTCCTACATATGTTTCAAAGGATTAGAACCTGTGTGATCCATAGGGATCTTTGATATTAAAATTGTAACCTTCTCATCAGGGAAAGCATGGGAATCATCTTAAACGTAAAACATTATGACCGATTATGAAAACAATAGATGGATAAGGTTATGACTTGATTCATTTGAAAAAAACCGTTAGAG
The DNA here is from genome assembly GCF_046866305.1 of Octopus bimaculoides. NCBI lineage: Eukaryota > Metazoa > Mollusca > Cephalopoda > Octopoda > Octopodidae > Octopus > Octopus bimaculoides. Next base: position 13,278,142 of record NC_142928.1, read on the forward strand.
AATTGGACGCTGCCGGATAGTGGGTTGGACTACACATACCAATCAATGTGTGAGAGCGTACATGCATACATACATACACATACACACACACACACATATACATGCATACTGATACACACACACACACATATACATATATATATATATGCGCATATACACATACATACACATGTGCACCCGTATATACATATGTATACATATATATATATATACATATATACACACACACACACACACATATATATATACATATACACACCCATATATATATACACACACTCATACGTCCACATTTATACATATGCACATACGTACCCACGCATATACAAATAAACACATGTGTGCGTGTCCCCATATACACATATGTATCCATCTACATATACACACATGTATAAATAGAAATATATTCATGCACATACACATAGCTATACATCTACGCCTATTACCTAATCAAATAAACAGATTCGCATATACATATACATACATGAATGCATACGCAAACACACGCATGCACATACATACATACATACAAATACATATACATATACATATATACGTATATATATATGGTTTTATACAAATACATACATAATTATACATGCTTACATATACGTAGATTTGTACACACATATATACACACACACACACACACACACACACATACATATATATATATATATATATATATATATATATATATATATATATATATATATATATATATATATATATATATATATTTATATATATACATATATATATATATATATATATATATATATATATATACGACACAATGAAGTAGAGAAATTTGAAAAGAAAACACGAAACCGGTTATTTCTCAAAATACAATGTTTATATACCAAAAGGATTTTATAACATTTTTCTAACATTTCTCTAACACTTTTCTGACATAATTTAAATATATACTTTAATCAAGTAACACAAGCCTTCTGTAGTTTTTTCACTCTTATTATCTTATATATATATATATATATATATATATATATATATAATTAGTCAGTTTTATTTCAAGAATTCTTACCAACAGAGAAATAAATTAAATAGAGAAATTCTAAACAAGATCCAAGGCTCCTCACTGGAAATTAAGCAACACCAATAAGGTATTTTTGCATGTATGCATGTATATTTGCAGATTTATATGTTTTGTTTCATATATGTATTTTCATGCATATAGTTATTCATCTAGGCATGCTCATTATATTTAAAGGATTAACTTCGTAAGTTAACAATTTCAGTGATGGAATGGATCTCTAGTCTTCGAATCAGCGAATCAGGTTTTTTTCTGGTTTTGAGAAGCCTAATTTCTGAAGGTTGGTATTTAGGGATAAACATGAACTTGTAATCTGGAATTAGAATTCGTAGATTTCTCAACAGTTCAGCGTAGGTATTTTTTTCTTTCGCTGACTTTTAGCTTAAAAGTTATCATCCGCTGGGTTGCTAATTTCCACAACTGTACACAGTTTCTCTTCCCTACCCCAAATTTTTATATCAGGTCTAATGAGCTTACATTTTATTGATGTTTTCACTGGGACATTCTACCTGTACTCTGTTTTTAAAATTATTATGATTGGCTACAGTTGGTTTTTATTTCTTTGTCCTCGGTCTTATGCATCCGATCTCATTAGGCAGTTTTCTAGCTACATCATGTCTCATCATTGGTAATACCGTGTTGATATATATTTTCAGACAACTTCAGAGATATCTCCACAAAGTCTGCATCGTTTGTCTCCTTCTGCTCATTTTCCTGCATCCATATCACTTTTGCGCACCGCGTATTTGTTTGATATGTCTTTTTCATGGATTGCAAACAAACACCCTTCATAGCGGGTGTTAGTAATCCTGTTGTTGGTCCGTAATAGACTGCTTTGCATATGCATGTGTATATGTATATATGTATGTATGTATGTATGTATGTATGTATGTATGTATGTATGCAGGCATCCATGCATGTATGCATGTATGTATGTATTTATATTTGTGTGTATATACCTATCTACTTTTGTATGTATCTAACTATCTGTCAAAGGTCGATGTTTTACTTGTTTCACTAGATCTAAAATGTTCCTCTCATATACCGTACAATAAGCACAACAGGAAACTTTTCTGTATACACAAACGGTATTTTCACCCCACCTCTGTAAGGCTTTAAAACCTTATAGCCAACATTAGCAACATGATATGCAATCTCTCCTCTTCTAAAGAAATTTTGGATAAAGCATCGCCTTACAACAACAATGCCCACAAAAACTCACTTTAACTATAAACCCTTCTAATAATAATACGAATAACAGCTGCTGTCCCAATATGAAGAACATGATTACAGGCAAACACCACCAAAAGCCTTCTCCCAGTTGTAACTCCTGAGGCCCAAGAATGTTTTCCATTACACCAGGAATTGCATGATTAAATCCGTTATATATGTGGCAGAAGCTACAGCAAAGCAATATGAGTTACATCGTGTTATGTGAAGTCGTCTTCAATAAACAACTATGCTCACCACACATCTTCCTTCTGGCACAGACAAACATAAAGCCACTAAGTAGGCTAGCCATTGTTAACGCCACACCATATACATCAAACGAGAAAATAGTTGAAATGTCCACAACGTATCAAACAAATGTCGGCAATACGTAGCTGAAAGATCACAAGTTCCATCCCATATGTTCATGGACCACAAAATGCAAACTATACATAGCTGCCTGAGCGAAAATCATTTTTAAGAACACCATTGCACTGTTGAATTCCAGGTCCGAAATTTTCCTCGGATGTAAAAAAATGGAAAAGTTCCAGTTGGCGAATTGGAAAATACCATCCTTTTCAAATTGAGTGGATGTATCGCAGACTCTAGACCCTTCTCCATTTAGCCTTACCATGGCCTTACGGTCAAAGGGGACTCTTATCCTATCGGTTGTATATGCCATATGAGCACATCCTGAAATTTCATGAAGGCACCAGCCGTGTTATAAAATGCTGTCTGTTTCGTCTTCATTTCATGAAATTATTTGTAGCTCATAAAAAATACACATTGTGTTTATTGAACAATATTTATCTTTCACTAGATGGAGTACTTTTTTTGATATTACCTTCACGGAACAGTATACACACACACGCACATACACACACACGCACATACACACACTGTCTCACTCACACACTGTCTCACTCACACACATACATACATACATACATATATACATACAAACATACGTACATAAATACACACATACATACATGCATACATATATGTTAATGTTTGTATGTGTATATACAAATGTTTGTGTGTATGATTCTGAATGTCTGTATCTGTACGTGTGTGTTTGTGTCTATGTCTAAAGATACTCTGCGATGTATTATCAGTGACGTTTCTAGTGTCTTACCATTTTGAGGTTAGATGACACATACTCACTATGACTGAGACAGGATAAATTGAGTCACACAGCGGATCCCAGGATCGGCTGTACTTTGGCGTTCCTGTTTTAATCAAACTCATCTAGCTGTCTGCTATGGAACTTCGTCGAAGGAACTTGTCGCCCTATCATTGTCTCGAAGCCTATCTAGAGCATGCAAATTAAAGGCCCCACAAAAGCCCGGTGGCTTGTTCGCAAAGTATCAACAACCTTTGGTGTCTGCACTGCTCTCCAAGCTCCTCAAATTTGCTGAGGTTTATCTCATTACATTCTTTCACGTATTCTTCTCATAGTACAGTCTGTCCATTCATGGGTAGACGTTTGGTGGTACCTTAGAATATAGCAATGTCTAGGTGTAATGTTACTGGTGCGTTGGACTTTGGGAACTTAGTGTTAGGGTTATGTCCAATTAACAGAGATTACTTTTGCAGATATACTATACAGCAAAAATCATGTTTCCTTATCGCACCCAACTCTCACCTACATTATGAGGTTGTTGATAGTCCTAATCACAGTCACTATTTTGTTTCTGCTTATTTTATGAAGTTCATGTCTCTACGTCTCACCAACAGAGTTGTAAAAGTTTGCTAGTAAACTTTACGAAGATCAGAATAAATATGTTCCTTTAGTCAGTTGTCTTTAAAATTGTTGTTGGCTCACAGCTGCATTATCTTTATTTTCGTACAATTTGGTTTATCGGAGAGCATATATTGATGGAGTTATCTCCAACACTACTTGATTTCATAATTTAATATCCTTATTTACGGAAGGAGACTTAGTTAATAAAACATTACACAATTCCCTACGTCACACGTGTGAAACCCAGGCATATGCGTCCTAGCATACATAATGTTACCTTATTGCTAATATCCATTACATATCACAGTTTACTACAATCAGCAATGAACTCTTTACAAATACCAATTGATAATTTACACAATGCACTTCGTATATTTACTAAATGCTTGTCAAATATGCATAATATTAAAGCTATAAGCGTAAAGTTAATTGTTCTATTCCGTTCTACAGAACTATGAGAGGCTTAATAAACATAAATTGAGACTTATGTAAACGAAACTAAATCCTGTAGGTATGTGACATAACATTCAAATAGTGGAGAATCATGAGATATCTTGATTATCTGTGCATTATGTATGGTGGCACCGGTTGTTTCAATAATTTTGTTGAATGATAATTTCAAAGGATATGCGTAAGGCCATTTAATATGCTATCACATGCAAAGTAAGCATTTGTTGTAAAAGGGATTTGTTTCTTCTACGTTTGTGTTTGCTCACCTACGTCCGTTTGGCAAAAATGTAAGTTGCTGTTATTGAAAGGTTCATAACGAACTTCTAAACTACCTTTACCCTTGTAAGTAAAAACGCAACCACTTTCTCTCATGTTCTGAATATAAAAGAACATTTTAATAGCTCTATGTCCGTGTATATAACTTCGGAAGAAGCGAACAATTAGGGGTTAGATACCGGGGTCAACAAAATAAAGAAACAGAAACGTGACCCATGATTTCTTTCATCAGTATCTTGAGATCTATACAGAAATTATTAGCATAAATTTTGCGAAATTATTTTCAACTGACATAGAGTTGGAAATAAGCCAAAAGCGCTGTTTCTATGTAATAGCCGAGTGTGCAAAAACAATTTTCCAAGCTCAAATCATCAGCTGTTATTATGTCTTTTGTTTCGTTGAACGCGAGTTACTATTATTGGAGCATGGGGGATTACATATTATATACATGTCCTGACAACAACGTGAGTGAAAGCAAAGAGTATTGTAATAAACTAAAAGTATGCCGCTCAGATTTATGTCGATGAATTCGACCTGAGTGCTTATTTTAAGAAACAGCGTTTCATATAAGATGGTCTGTGCCGTGTGGGAACGTGCATGTTAAAGAGTAGACCCAACGTTTCTTCTGCGTGTCGTAAAAGTCGACTGAAAGATGTTGAGGTTGGATTGTACCGTGACCTCGTAAAGCACTCTCTAGCGGGGACTACCTAAACAGACGCATAGGTTAGAGTGTTTCTGTCTGAGTGGTGGAAAGATGTCCTCCGACAGGAACGGGGAATCACCAACAAATGATAGTTGCAGCTACGTGCTGTTACAGTGCATGTTCCTCCTCCCCTCCTCCTCTTCCTCTCCTCCTCCTCTCCTCCTCCTCCCCTCCTCCTCTCCTCCTCCTCCCCTCCTCCTCCCCTCCTCCTCCCCTCCTCCTCCTCCTCCTCCCCCCTCCTCCCCTCTTCCTCCTCCTCTCCCTCCTCTTCCTCCTCCTCTTCCTCCTCCGCCTCCTCCGCCTCCTCTTCCTCCTCCCCTCCTCCTCTTCCTCCTCCTCCTCCCCTCCTCTTCCACCTCCTCCTCCCCTCCTCTTCCTCCTCCTCTTCCTCCTCCTCTTCCTCCTCCTCTTCCTCCTCCTCTTCCTCCTCTTCCTCTTCCTCTTCCTCCTCCTCTTCCTCCTCCACTTCCTCCTCCCCTCCCTCCTCCTCTTCCTCCTCCTCTTCCTCCTCCTCCTCTTCCTCCTCCTCTTCCTCCTCCTCTTCCTCCTCCTCTTCCTCCTCCTCTTCCTCCTCCTCTTCCTCCTCCTCTTCCTCCTCCTCTTCCTCCTCCTCTTCCTCCTCCCCTCCCCCTCCTCCTCCTCCTCCTCCTCCCCTCTTCCACTTCCTCCTCCCCTCCTCCCCTCCTCCTCATCCTACTACTACTACTGCTGCCGCTGCTGCTACTACTACTACTACTACTACTACTACTACTACTACTACTACTACTACTACTACTACT
>NC_142928.1:13289359-13299359 GCF_046866305.1 Octopus bimaculoides
GTAAAATTACTGGTCACTGCTTTAAATGAACACCGATTACCGAACGGTGTAGGATCTACTAGCCCCTGAGTAAAAGAACTATGTGTAAGGGAGGTAAGTAGCTCTGGATTTGGTGCAATTATGGTAGATATAGATCTGTAAGGTGAATGGTGTATGGGATATATGGGTGGTATTAATTGAAAGGTTAGTAGTGTTCTGTATTAAGTGATTTGTTCATATTGACTTGTGGAAGATATTTATAGATGAAAGTTGCCTCTTTATTCATTCTTTATTGTACTGAGCTGTTCTGTGAACATTGATAGAAGGGAAAAATTAGGAAATTAGGATTAAAGTTCCTCGCACAATTGTCTATGTGTTCACTGACTAGTATCTGTCTGTATTTTGCGTGGCGGATTTGTTCTTTGTGGAGAGTGGTTCTTCGACGGAGTGATATTCCTGTTTGGCCAATATAATGATTACCGCACCCTAATCAAGTAATGGAATAGATTAGATTTTCCGAGGCACAGGTGAAATTTGATTCAATCTTAAATATTTATTCTTGTTTAAAGTGGAACTCTGAACCCTCCAAAGGTCGGGAGCAGGTACCACAGTGAGGTGGACCACATTTTTTTCACTTCTGGTTCCGTTGTTAATGGATATAGTCTTGCGCTGGTCAATATTTTTCCAGTGATCTACATTGCATTTTCCTGTTGATAATTTTGTGTGAGCCTAAAATTTTGTTCATTGTTTTATCTCCTGTGAGGATGGGTAGATTTTGGATGATAATGTTGAAGGCTTCGTTGTTTCTAGGGTTATGAGTGGAGACGTATGGGAGTATTTTAAAGTCTGGTGTAGTATTTCGGTTCACGTCCCTCAACGTTCGTATATCTATTTCCTTAACTCGTTTAATGCCATCATTTATTAATGATATTGTGTAATGTCTTTTGATTAGTATTGATCTGAGTTCAACGAGTCTTCATTTACGAATGTAGGTGTCCGAAACTATGGTACAGATTCTTTTCTCTAGATTATTAGTTATATTAATTTTTATGTGTTTGGGATGGCAAGAGTTGAATAATAGATATTGTTTAGAATCTGTGGGTTTATAGAGGATGTCAGTTTCGATGTGGTCATTGACTATTTAATTAGGATGTCAAGAAAAAGGAGTCGTTTACTGCTGTGGTCCATGGTGAATTGTATGCTGTTATTAATATTGTTAAGCATTATTTTGAAATCGAGGAGTTTGTCTATGCTGTATTTCCAAAGTATAAATCTATCGTCCAAATACCTCTTCCCTTAAATAGCAATGAAATGAAATGCCATATTTTTGTAGTGATGATTGGTATATTTTAAGGTCTAGGTAACCGATTACAAGGTTTAAGTATATATATATATATATATATATATATATATATATATATATATATATACACGTGTATACATATGTGTGTCTGTATGTGTGTCTATATATAGTCATATACGTACATACAAACACGTATATATATACATATATGCATGTCTGCATGAGTATATGCATGCACATATGTAAACCTGTTATTTGAGAGTATATATATTTTTAGCATTTTTACACACATATCTATAATACATCAATTACCTTAAGGATGGTGATAATGGCCCTGATGTTAAGTTTTCTGTTCTTTTCACTTAACTTCAAATAACACCTAACCTCAATCTGCGTGTGCCGTTCACTTGTGCCTGTCCCGTGAAAATGATTGAATGTCAAAATGTATACCGTATTAACTGATTTGTACTTTGTGCTTTGGGAATATACTTTCTTACTTGATATCCGATTTATATCTGCTAAGAAACAATAGATTTACTTTAGCTGTCCAGTGGTCACCTTCTATAAGTATTTAAACTGATCATTCTCAACACAAACACATGACCCAATGTTAGAGAATGCAAATGAAATTTCAAATCAGAAAAATCTTTTTAAACATGACTAAACCTGATCTATCTATCTATCTATCTATCTATCTATCTATCTATCTATCTATCTATCTATCTATCTATCTATCTCTTCTCACGGACGTGCTGTCACATCGGCTGCGAAGGTAAACGTTTATTTGACCTTTTACTGTCCACATTTTGTTGGAATTTTTTAATAATTTTGTTGCGAAGCACCTAGGCTTCATTTGTGTGTATTTTCAAGGGCAGGAATTGACCCCCAGGGGCAGTTTCGGCCCTAGCAAAATACAAAAATTTCCTTCTTGACATTTGAAAAATGTCGAGAAACATAATTTTGGAACGCTTGTCTTGTTCTTTTGACAAGCATTTCCCGAGGCTTCAGATGCCAGAAGAGAAAAAAGAACAGAATAGCGCGTGCTCATGCAGTGACACGAACGCAGTTGCTATAAACGTCACAAAGACTGTGAGTACAGCTACTAACAGCCCTCTCACCACCACCACCACCAACACCAACAACAAAAACAAAACTGTAACCAAGGTTACAAAACCATGCGTGAAAACCGTCACAAATGTCTCTGACGTAAGCACCACTGCTGCTGACGCCATCATCACCACCACCAACGACAACAACAACAACAACAACAACAACAGCAACAACGACAACAACAACAACAACAGCAACAACAAGGAAGTAAAGTTATCGGCCGTCAGCAATGACACCATCACCTGTTCAAAAAACTCTGCTGCCACTACCACCACCTTTGAACCAGGCAGTACATACACCAACATAAACAAAAATATCCAGAAGAACATGTCCGCCAGCACAACAAAAACAAATTTCGCAAATGCTCTAAAGGAAAAAAGAACAACAGTGACATTCACACAAAAACAAATAAAAGACACAAAATCCCTTCTTACGAAAGAAGGAGATGATGTCAGAATTAACATCCCAAAAGATATTATAGAAATGAAAAACAAAAAGTGCATCATTTATAAACTGGTAAACACAAAAACCAGACGTGTAGAAAATGTTAGCACAGATAAAATTGAAGTTTGTCTTAGAAAAATTTGGCCTTATCAGAATCATGTCACCTGGGGAAGGAAATTCGGAACGGTGCAAGTAAGGTTTCTGGATGAAAATTTAGCTAAACAATTTTCGACACTCTCTCTCCGCACAGATGACTTGGTAATGATACCGAGTTATCTAGGACAGAGAGTGACCAAAGTTATGATAAAAAATGTGCCATCGGAGGTGGACACCCAATGGCTGATATCGGCCGTGTGCCTGGAAATGGAGGAGGCAAATATTTTGGAGATTACGGTCGGAGAGGAAAAGAACTGGGGAGGGAAAAATCTGGAAATCCTTCTCCACATCACGGAGGAGGCTTCACAGAAAATTCCTCCAAACATTAGATTGGCAGAGGACCACAAGCTGTATGTGGTGGTAGAGGGCAGGCGACCTCGCTGTTACCTATGCAACAGCGAAGCACATCTGAAAAAGGACTGCCCTCTGGCCGCTAAACAAAAACAACAACAACAACAACAACAACAACAACAACAGAAGCAACTACCAAATACCCCCAACAGAAAAACCTTACTACCAACACCACCAGCAACGCAAAAAACAACAACAGAAATATCAGCAATAACCACAACAGAAAAGACAACAGAAACTGCAAAAACAGAAGAAAAAAAAGAAAATTCCAAGACTGCCTCTCCCTCCCCCATATCACATACACCACACATAAATAACAAGGAGCCAACATCAATAAAAACAGCAACACAAACATTCACAGAAACACACACAGACGCACAAAATTTGCCGTTACCTCTTTCTGACTCCTCAGATCTCCCATCATCCGATGAAGAGAGTGGGGAGGAGTGGAAAATAGCTACGAAAGGAAAGAGGAAGCGCAGTAAGAAGAAAACAAAACAAAATGCAAACACAAACAAAGCAGGGAGATTCACATCTCCCGAAAATACTACTAACACCAATAGTAATATAAAAAAAACAATGCTAACAGCAATAGACAGTACAAACACAGAGTTGATGAATTACATCAACTCTAAAACAAACATCACAAATAACTATATCAAAACCAACAACCACCCACGTACAACACCGCCAAAACACATTAAAATTATTCATGTAACACCAGCATTACACAACACAATAAAATCCCTCTACCCCAACTCGGTAGGGGGATTCCAGAAATATTTGTGCAAGAAATTGTACAATAGCCTCCTTGGTGAAAAATCCAAGGAGGAAACAAAACTTTCTAACGGCAAGTAACACTCTGTTCTTTTGTTTTGTGCTTTAAAGCACACGTATAAATAGAATCATGGTGAAGATTGGTTGTGTGAATGTGCGTGGCTTAGGGTCCCCTTGGAAACAAGGGTACCTCTTAAATGACATCAAGTCACACAATTTGGATATCATAGCCATTAGTGAGACCAGACTCCATGAACTGCGGGCCCTAAAGTCCATGTTTGGCGGACAGTTTAACATTTATTTTTCTCCCTGTCTGACGAGGATGGGCGGTAGTGGCACGGCGGTTCTTTTTCGCAAGAGTCTGGATCTCCAAGTAAAGACGATATTTACGGACCCGGAGGGTAGACTGGTTGTCCTAGATGTGGACGGCAGCGATGGAGGCGCTTTTCGGTTGCTGGCAGTTTATGTGCCTCCTTTAACAGGTCGGTCAGACTTCTTTCGACGTCTAGAAGTATTCCTGGGAACGTCTCGTCCCTTACTTTTAGTGGGGGATTGGAATGCTACCTTGGACACGCATCTAGACTACGTGGGGAGTGACAGAAGTAGAAGGGGATGCAAAGGCCTCATAGACCTGCTCAGACGCTTCCAGTTGTCTGACAGGTACCGACTCGACCACCCAAATGTGCCAACGTGGACTTGGAGCAACCGCATTGGGTCGTCGAGATCGTATCTAGATAGGATAGTGTGTAGGACAAGAGATAGAGATAGTTTAGGATGTCCACAGTTCCACATAGTCAGCTACACGGATCACAAACTTGTGACGTGTACGCTAGACTTAGATAAGGCACATAGGCAGGGTCCCGGTTACTGGAAACTAAACGCGTCTTTCCCGTCGAGACAGGTTTTCAGAGACCGGATTAGCACGTTAGTAAAGAGGGCTTTGACGGGAGCCATCGTCAACAACAAATGGTGGTTTGCCCTCAAGAGAGCAGTGAGGGCGGAAGCAATAAGGTATAGCAGGGCACTAGCTGTAGAGAGGAACAGAGAAGAGGGGGAGCTAGTGATAAAGTTAGAAGAGGCATTGCGAAGTGGCATCGCATCCGACGTTTTAGCGGCGAGGTTGGCCCTCGACCAACACTTCAATGCTAAACACGAAGGGTGTGCTGTCAGGGCAAGGATGCGTGCTCTGAGGAATGAAGGTGTTGGAGCCGCACGAGAGGCCCGGGTGGCGGAGGCGCAGCGGGGTAACAGAGCCACCATCCGGTCTCTGGTAGACGAACAGGGGCGCGAATTGCTCGAGCCGAGCAAGATGTGCGAGGCGTTTCAGCGGCATTTTGCCCGACTGTTCGGGAGGAGTGGCGAGCGAGAAGGCAGGGTGGATTTTAGTGCCTACCTGCACAGCTTGCCACGACTCTCGGCAAGAGAGGCGGAGTGCTGCGAAGGGGTCATCACGGCGGAGGAGGTGAGGGACGCGATGGCGGGTTGCTCGACGGACAAATCTCCGGGTTTGGATGGTCTGCCCTACGAGCTTTACAACTGTATGCCAGACTTGTTTGGAGAAGTCTTGGCGGTCGTGTACTGCAACTGGCAGCAGAACGGGAGCATTCCCGGTTTTGTGAGCCGAGGAGCGGTAACGCTGCTGAAGAAAGATCCAAACAAGGGGGACGCCATAGATAACTTTAGGCCCATCACTCTGCTCAATGCAGACATGAAAATTTTGGCCAAGGTGTTAGCCAAGCGGTTGGCGCTTGTCATCGAGAAACTGGTCGGCACGGAGCAGACGTGCGCCGTGCCGGGCCGGAGCATCCATGACAACCTCCATCTGATGCGCTACATCATAGAGAGGGTAGTTAAGGAACCTGGCATGGGTGGGGCCCTGATCAATTTGGATCAATCGAAAGCTTTCGATAGGGTAGACCATCGATACTTGGAGGCCGTCCTCGAAGCGGCCGGCTTCGGTCCCGTTTTCCGCGGCTGGATGGCTGCCTTGTACACAGGCATCCGTTCGGTTGTTCGCGTCAATGGACGTCTATCGGGACCCTTCGACATTGCACGTTCGGTTCGTCAGGGATGCCCCCTGTCGCCGCTCCTGTACGTATTGACTCTCGAGCCACTACTGCGGAAGCTGGCGACGCTGAGGGGCATCCCGCGAGAACTGGGGTGCGGGACGAGCGTGTCGGCATACGCGGACGACGTCACCGTCATAGCGTCTAGCCACGAGCACATCGAGCTTGTCGGCGAGACGCTGAAAGACTACGAAGCGGTGACGGGAGCGAAAATCAACCGGGATAAATCGGTGGGTTTGCTGCTCGGCACCTGGAGAAGCAAGCCCATACCGTCCGGCAGCGCCTCAGTAGTGGGACGCTGGACGGACGGTCCGGTCAAGTTGCTCGGAGTCTGGTTCGGTCCGGACCTGCAAACGGAGAAGAACTGGGACGAGATAACGAGTAGGGTGGCCACTCTCTGCCGGCAATGGTCCGAGAGGAAGCTGTCCCTAAAAGGTCGGGCGGAGGTGGCGAACGCGTACATCGCGTCCGTCATCGAATACCGCCTGACCGTCGTGCCTTGTCCCGATCGCGCCATCACCGAAATGGAGCGCATCCTCTTCCGCTTTTTGTGGAAAGGAAGCGTTCCGATGGTGAGGCGATCCGTTTGTTGCCAACACCCGCTGAAAGGAGGGCTGGGCATGCCGTGGTTGATGATGCGCAGACATGCGCTGAGACTGCGACATCTCCGGCTCTACGTAGACGACGGTGAGCAGGTGTGGTCGCCGTTTGTGCGACGCGCTTTCCCGCAGCTCGTCTCCATGACCGAGCTGCAGTCGTGGATCAAAAAGAGGCCGAGGAATGGCGAATGGCACCGTGAGTGTCGCGTTGCTCTGCAACAACTTTGCCGTCCCGGGTCGACCTTGAGCGGCTGCATCACAACGAAGTCATTCTATAGGGGATTAGTGGAGGGCAGGTACGACGACGATCTCGGGGCGAACCTGGGCGTCGACGAGGAATACCTGACCCGCCTGTTCAGGACGACTTTCGGGCCGGGACCTATGGACAACTTCCAGAGATCCCTGGCCTGGCAGTGTTACCGAGAGGCGCTACCCGTTCGGGATAAGCTCTATAGACACGGCTCGCGAAATGTGGGGCCGACCTGCCCGAGATGTGGTCAGAGCGATGAAACCGTTCTGCACGCACTCGTGCAGTGTCCAACCATTTCGGAGCTGTGGGCTTATGTCGAACGACTGCTGTCGCGTGTGGGACGAGTCGGTTTATCAACCGAGTCTATCGTCAATATCGTCACGCCTCCTTCCTTTAAACGGGAAGGAAGAGCTGTATTTATCGTACTTGTGGCTATGGCCAAAGAATGCATCTGGTGGACGCGTCTGAAAGGATTAGAGACAAATACTTTCCTCTCTGGTCAATCTCTCATCAACTTTTTCAAGTATCACTTGAAAAGGAAGGTGAGAGTAGAGAGGCAAGTGTTGTCTAGCAAATGTTTCGAAAAAAGATGGATACATGTAGCAAGAATGGCACGTATAAATGACGAAGCCACCTTGACCATGATTCTATAAAACGTTTTAAAATTTTGTAAACAGAGAAATTTTATTTAACAAACTGTGACGCTAAAGACCGAGGTTACCGTGGTCTTTTCGTAGGTTTTTCTTTCCACGGATAACCTCCCCATTTATTGGGAATTTTTTGTATTTTTCGTATTTTTTGTAAATACCCCAAACGTTTTGCGATGTTTTTTTTTTTTTTTTTTTTTTTTTTTCATCGTTGTCCCCACTTTTGTTTTTTTTTCTGCTTTGTTTTCGACCCCCTCGAAAAGAAAAACTCTACATTTGTATTTTGTCCCCTCTGTGTTGAGCCCTGTGTGGCTAATAAAGAAACCTATCTATCTATCTATCTATCTATCTATCTATCTATCTATCTTTTTTTTTCTTCCCGCGATCCCTTTTGATCGAAATTATCCCCCCACAAGAAAAGCTCTACTTTGTAATTTGTCCATTTTCTGTATTTAGCCCTGTGTGGCTATAATAAAAAGATATCTATCTATCTATCTATCTATCTGACTGTCTCTCTATCTCTCTATTTATCAATCTGTCTATCTATCTATCTATGTTATTCTATTCTATTCTAACTATACTCATACATATATGCATACACATACATACACTAAATGAATAAATATTCGAAATTTTATATAGATATCAGTATTAATTATTACCATTAGTAAAATGAATAATAACAACAATATTATCAACAATATTATCAGCAAAAGCTGATAAATGGCAAATCAAAAATTTTATAATCAACTTTTCATTGTAATTGGTCATATACGGTGCCAGCATTGTGAAAATCAGTGTCGAAATATCCTCCAAGAAAACCACCAATCACTGAAAAAATAATAAGCTCAACAGAAATCGGGCTAAGAGCCAAGAAATTAACTTGCCATCTCGGCAGAAAGCCGTTCAATGAGGAAATAGACATCCGTGTATATACATACATGCATACATACATGCATACATACATGCATGCATGCATGCACACATACATACATATATGCACGCATGGATACGCATGTGACTGTGCGTGTCTGTAAGTATACATACATCTCTATATATATATGTATGTCTGTCTGCATAGCTATGTGTGCACGTGTGTATGCAAACAGACACACACACGTCCGTGATTGTATGTAATATCGCCAGCTTCTCACAGTTTCAATACGCATTTCTTTTACCCCTGCTGTACTTGATAAATTCTCATAAGTGGCCTTCTTATTAAAACTGATACTACGATGATTAAGAAGGTTTCATGATATACTGCAGCCTTTAATAATCTCCCTATATTAGAAAATTCCCAGCTTCAGAAATTTTATCATTGATCTTAATAGATATGTAAGGAAGCAAATCTTCCGAGTCTAGTTTCTCTTTCAACACTTCCTTTGAAGCGTTTTTTCTTCTTTTACTTTTCTTTTTTTTTTCTGAGTGATATGAACGTCTACATAAACATCTTTCATTTCCTAGACCTGCTCGTGCATGAGGAGATATCTTTAAACCATATAAATTCATAAACTGATATAATTATTAAAGAAAAGAAAAATATAAACGTTTATTATATTAAATTTCAAGCAATTATTGTGGCGACAAATGCAAAATTGAGATATACAACTTCAATATTGGAGTTATCGTGATCTTGTCTCAATATATTTCGTCCCATATTAAGAAAAAAAAAATTGCTAAGTAGTGATTATAATTGCTGATTTCAGATATATATTATGAGAAGTGTCTTCTGAACGTTTACATTTCCTAATATATTTGTTGTACTTTTTTAAGACATTCATATCACTTACTTGCTTGCAATGTCTTGATGCCAGAATAAGAAAAATAAAAACATCAAGGATATTAATAATAAACTTTTATTACTGCTAGCAGTCAAATCAAATTAAAATCTATAGGGAACACACACCCATACACACAAACACATACAGACACTCTGACAGACAATTAGATAGATAAATAGATAGATAGATAGATAGATAGATAGATAGATAGATAGATAGATATATAGATAGATAGATAGCCAGATAGATATATAAATAGATAGATAGATAAATAGATAGATAGATAGATAGATAGATAGATAGATAGATAGATAGACAGATAGATAGATATTATTGATGATATTATAAAGAAGCAAGTGCCGTGTATATGTATGGATATTCTAGAAAGCAGATGCTTTGTCTACAGCTCTAACGCAAAGCTATATATGTTGTGGTTTGCTGTCAATAAATAAATGTAGGTGCCTTACTGGGTTACTTTGCGCAGAAATTTCTCATGACAGTCCCCAAAATGCGAGATATAAATAATCTGTTTTTCGT
>NC_142928.1:13304359-13331859 GCF_046866305.1 Octopus bimaculoides
AATAAAGAAACAAAATAATTTTTTCTTCACAGCTGTCTATGCATAGAAAATGTTTTCAGCATAAAAAAAGTTGTACCCCTGAAAACCGTGTTCCCTGTGATGCAACACCCATAAGAAAACGTGAGGAAAATGGAGTTCTACTGATCATGGTACTTATATTAGGACTAAACTTTTAGAGCATGCAATATTTGAGCAAAATTACTTTCAAAGATTTTCTTCACTTTATAGGATAGTTAGAACAATTATTTTTACTATATACAAATATGGGTTGGATATAATTACTACTTACGAAAAAATATTTGATTGAATAATAGATGAAACTGAGTGTATCGTTCCCCTCAAAATTTTTACACTGCACTGAAAACTGAGGCATCAGGGTTGCTAATACACACCAGCCAGTAGGTGTAATATTTGAAAGATGACTAACTAAAGATATCTCAGAACAATACAGGTGTTGTGTTGTAGAAATATGATGAATTATGTTTCTGGTCTTAAACAAAGTACCATGGACGCAGATGGGGTAAATTTGCAGTGTACGTTGAAAGTAACTACAGTCTCACATTTTGGAAGTCAAAGTTATGGTTCTTCCTTATCATTTTCTGTGTCCTTTCAAGTTCCGATCCTCAGCAAGGCACTCTGACATCATCACAGGATATTACGATAAAAGCATGCTGTATCGATCACTATATTACTTTGCAGAGAATCCTTTGTGTTGTCGTGGTTATCGTTTTGCAATGAAATCTGTTTAACAAAACACAATAACATTGATTTGTAAGCCGTCATCTTTCCAGAGAACTGAATATTAAAGCTTCATACTGCTTCAGCTAACAAGAAATAATAACGAAACAATCGCTGATGCTATATGATGTGCAATAAACTATCACAACTCACTGGTGGCACCTATATAACATTTCCGTTTCTAAGTTGTCATTTAGCTCTATAAACAAACATGTTCTCTTTGCGTATGAAAAATGCTTCAGAGCTTAATGTTAAATGGCTAAACATCCTACTCACATATCACATTCTCCTCAAAGATACATTACGTTCCCAAAGTCTTTGCGAATCAAGTTAATTCTAGCAAACGCAAACAACTATCTGTTACTGAAAGACAGTTAAGATTTAATAGAAGTAATATTCATCGCCCCCAGACGATACTGCTATTTTAACCTCAGGGGAACACCTCTTCCAGCATGTTATTGAGTGCGCTTCGTACTCAAATATATATTGCAAGCGGGGAGAGAAATCCTTACTATTCTAGCTCGAATACTCCCTGATCCCATGACTGTGACCTCATTTCGGTCATCATCAGTGGTGGATACTCGTCTGCTAGACATAGCAGTAATACAGATTTTGTGAAGATTTAATACATTTATATCTAATCTGAAAGAAGAACTCAATGTGTTCGTTGGAAGTTACGGAAGTTGAAACTCGATGGAGAGTAGACATGTGCACCATTTACTGCTGTTCTTTTTCTTCACTTCACGAACATATTGCATAAATATAATGTAGATATTCGTCTCAACACATAGCATTCACTAAATATCTATCGAAATCTTTGCGCCCTAGCAACAAAACAAAGCACTTTCAAGGCACCAACCACTTGATGCTCTACACAGGTATCCAGTTACGAAGTAAAAGCGATTATCATGGAGGAAGAATAAAAGTATTTGTTGTTATCGTTTGCCATATATCTCAGGATTCGTATGTAGCGGATAATGTTATGTTTCTTTCCCTCTTTTTAACGTTTCCTTGTCTTTCTTCAGAAGCTGAAGGGGTCTTATTAGTATGCCCACTGCATGATATGTCGAACAAATAGCTCCATAAATTTATGATTTCGCGAATACCTTCCATAGATAATGTAATAGTGATACGATTAAACTGCAAGTTAGATTTCAGATTGTCACTTTGATTTAAGATTATTTCATTGTATGTAATTATCAGGGCAATAATCTCATTAAAACAAAGGTCACGTGCTGTGTTGATATTATTTCAAAAATCATTAAAAAAATTGTGTTTCATAGGGAAATGTAAAATTATTAGTCATACCAATCTATTCTATCATAGTTGCTATTGTTGCTTTTATTACCTGGTTATCCCTCATCAAACAGTTCCGCATTTGAAACCAATTTTACTCCACCCGTATATTTTTTTATATACAGACATACAATTTTCATAATTTCTTTTCATGTCTAAAACGGTAGGATGCCGCTGCTATTTCTAGGATGCTGCTGCCATTGTGCAGACCAACTGGAAATAACACATCATCTAATTGGCTTTCTACTTCCATACAAAAACACAGTCGAAGTTTATACTTTCCATGTGATTTTGTCGTTCTGTGTGTCACCAATATTGTATGGTTTGCAGTTGTTGTGTATTGTTTTGGTGGAGCGTTATATTTGAACATAATCTATAATCTCCCTGTAGGGATACTTTATGATACAATGCTTAAGTGTACATAGAACATACTGCTGACAGCCGACTGATTGTTTCCAGAAAATGCTTAGCTTATTTTCATTAGTTCTAGGAATAACTTAATGATATGCTACCCAACGCAATTGCTTCCTACTTTTAAATGACATGCGACAGTTAGCCATCGGTGACATGTCATGAATAATGAAGTAAAATTGTTTCGCCACATAAGATGTATTAATGGTGAAACTGAAACTTGTTCTACGGCAACAATGCTGATGTTTCAAACAAAAACGCATTCATACAGTGCCGTCGATATTCTGTTTTACTGAGCGTACATTTCAGCATTGGAAAAATGTACAACAGATTTAATTAAATGAATTTCTCATTAACAAACTGTTTATTTCTTCCTACATAAATATCGTATGCAGACAATTCGCCAACAGACAATTCACACACGGTCTCAGACTCAACATCAAGTCTCTGGAGGAGGTTGTGCTGATCTGGATCAAGGTGGTGGCTGCTGGAACACCCTATATCTGGCAACAGGATTCTGCACCATACTACACAAGTGTCCTCTCTGTAAGTTGTCTGCCGGCCAACGGTCTGTTGACGAATTGTCCATCTACCCATAAATATATTTTGAACCTTGTATGTGAATGTTCAGACGTCTTCCTATGGTCATTGATTTCAAATTTCACGAATCACGTCATATTTTCTAGTTAATGATAGTTTTGAAATTAATAATCGTTGTGACTCACCTCTTACTCAATTAAGTAGCTTGTTTCTGATTTTTAATCCCTATGATGGTGCAATCATCTGTTGGAATAAATTTCCGACGTAAAAGAAAATCTGATATACAGATATATCTTTTGAAGTAGTAGAGTAATTTAACGAATTGCAAAACTAACGAGAAACAGTAGTTTTGTAGCTTGAAGTAAGTTGATCCAACTCTATATACTCTGCTCATTATCAATGGAAATATCATAGTATTTATCATTAACGACATTGTTGTGAACATCGCTTTAACGACTGTCTTTCAATGATTGCATTACATTAGACTGGATGGCCGCAAGCATCATATCACCACTCTCCGTTAACAACTAATATCTCACCACGGTCAGTGTATTTATTTCTTCACCTTTGCCAGTTACTTTCCTGAGACAAATAATGATACCTTTCATATAACACAAATCGCATATCATAATTATATATTCGTGGAAAGGAAATCCAATGATTTCGATACTCAGCCACATTTTCAAGTCGCTTCCTTCATTAACATGACCATAACCAGGTCTTTCTTCTCCTCGGCGTTAGTGAGTTTAATATAACATCACATGATGATAATTGCATAGAGTTAGGGTTTTCTCTTAGTATAATTTATTCGTTTCAGTCATTTCCTTCTCTTTCTGGAAGAAATCCTTTGGCGTCACACCTGGAAAATGATGGACTTCTCCAGGTCAAAACAACCCAACAAAAATAGTATAGCACGACGGCACCCTTCCCTGTCTGTCAAAGAGTTGAATACACACGATGTGTTATGGCTTAATAAACCTTGTTGTTGGAGGTGCATAATGTACCAAAATTAAATTTTGAAATGTATACATTAGTGATTATCGATCGAATAGTAAAAGCGAATAGAGCAGTAGAAAAATCTACAGGTAGTGATGTATTGGAAACTTGCAAGCTGAAATTAGCTGGGTAATTATGTATGTGAAATTAGCTATTTAATTAAATACACAATGCACATTTCCAGTTAGAATTAAAACTGAATTAAATGCTGATGAGTAAGAGAGAAGTGTATGACGAGAAATGGTTATGTAAATAGCATATAACACTTCCCAGAAAGAGCGAGACGATAATGGGAATTTGATTTAAACATAGCGACTTTTATGTTTTCTCATCAGAGAGAGGAAGGTTGAATTCATGATTCCTTAATTTCCTGAATCCGAGGTATCGGCAGATGAAAGTGGGGTTATCTTCAAAACATAGACCTTGATTGAATACTTGTAGCATAAAGAATGCTGCAAATGGAAGGCGAGAGAGAGTGGGCAAGGACTAAACATGAAGAAATTAAATACACTAACTGAAAACGCAAAGAGGCAACATCGCAATCAGCACGTCATCGCCCTCTGCTAATATTGCATTTGATATGGTATTATGAAATACAAAGTTGATATCAGCGGGATTAGTATCAGAAGGTAGCGGACCGGGAGAAAACCTTAAACTCAATTTGCCCTATACCTATCGATCTAGAGTATTCAGAGAACTAAAGACGTATATAGTATCAGCTAGTATGTGGCTGATCTACGTATTAAATCTCAAATTGTACAATTACGTAATCCATACTGTGTAATCCCATACTGCTCTTCCTCTCCTAATATCTCTAGATACAAACGGAATGATAGGGCTAACCTGCCATTGAGTTTAACACGACTGATCATTCCTTGGGTGACATTCACAAAAGTCACTCTGTGACAAGTCATCGATATTGAAATCTCTTTCCATACATGGCCTGCATATGTGCACTCTGAGTACTGACTACATGAAATTTGACAGTGTATGTGGTGGGCTGCAATGCAGATATTCATCGCCAATAGTTTTCTGTCATAAACACAAATTTGGTGCATGTAGTATTAGACCTGTTCTATCAATTTAATCTGCTCTTAGTTTATACGTGGTTAATCATGATTAAATATATCAAAGTGAAAGTTATTAACGTTTTCAATTGAATCAAATACCAAAACGAATTCAACTAGATTATGCGAATGTCTACAGTTATTTCCAATATTCTAATATTTCGATAAAATACAGATAAAGAAAACTTATAGCGTGTTGTTGGCAATCAACATTATGATAATATTGCGGTTACTGTTACCTCACGGAACACTTGTCATGTAATAATATACTCTTATATTTATAAATCGTGAGTGCAGTTGATCTCACGAGATTGTCAAACGTATAATCGATATCAATGAACTATTGTATTGTTTTCAATTTCAGTGCTTTAAAGAGTCATCGATCCAGTTAAGAGTTCGTATAAAACTAACTTCAACACCAATATAATCATTATTTATACTATTTACATTGGACGGATATTTGTCCTCATCTTGTTTGTTGTCAGTACAACGTTTAGGCTAATATACCTTCCAGCCTTTATCAGGTGTCTTGGGGAAATACTGAATCTGGGTTCTCATTCTTAAGGTATTTTTCGATGTTGTTATTATCATTTTTAGGTTGTCTTTATTTTTCTTCTTCAAATTTTCTTCCATTTCTCGCCGAGTGTTTTCCGTACACCTAGGGCAGAGAAACTCATTGTAGGTATTCCCAGTTTACACACGCAAATTCACAAGTACAATATGTATTTTAAAAAAAATTATCAATTGAAAAAATATTATTATTAAGGTCACTGCCTGGAATAGAACTCTGAATCTTGGGGTCAGTAGCCCGCGCTCTTAACCACTACGCTATATACCCACGGACATTTGGCGTAGTGGTTAAAAGCAATAATAATAATAATAATAATAATAATAATAATAATAATAATAATAATAATAATAATAATAATAATAATAATAATAATAATAATAATAATAATAATAATAATAATAATAATAATAATAATAATAATAATAATAATAATAATAATAATAATAACATCGAAAAATACTTTAGGAATGAGAACCCAGGTTCGAACTTTCCCCAAGACATCTGATTAAGTCTGGAGGGTATATCAGCTGAAATGTTCTGTTAAGAGCAAACAAGATAAGGACAAATATTCGTCAAATGTAAATAATATACATAATTCCTCATCTCTTAAAAATAGATCTATATTAACAAATATTATGTTGCCATTGAAATTTCACGCAAAATATATTGTTTTCAGTTTCCTCATATAAGGCTTATTGAATCAATGATATATTTTTCAAATTATAAATTAAATAAATAATTACTGTTGTACATTTAGAGTGGCAATCAGCTGTTTGCTGCATGACATAATGATGTCTAATACGATTAAATCAAGTTTTTTAGGATATTCGTTTTTTCTTTCAGCACACCTATTGTTACTCATATGGTTTTCGATATTAATATTCAGGGTGTTTACGCATGTAGCTCTCATATTCCTTTCCTCCATTCGTACATATCATAGATAATCCGAACAGATGTTCATTGACTTTTTTAAATAGATGCATTCCTTACTTCACATGACTCTTTCCAGATGTGTGATTGCAAGAAATATTCACGTCACACTTGATGTATCATTGACCAAATAGTTCGTTAGGTTTTCTTCAGCGAAAATAAACATAAGTTTTAAACACAAATTGATGTATTCAATCAGTGGTATAATTCCTGTTTCGTTCCAGTATCTTCTGCCACCTTGAGGGAAGATCCATTATTCACTGCTCAAAGAATTTCCTGTTTTTAGTGGTGAAAAACTATTCTAGACGAATTTTACATCTTCTCCAAAGTTGAGAGTCTGCACATTAAATAAATTTCCAAGAGATTGAAACAGTCAGAAATCTGAAGGTGCAAGTTGAAGCTAATATGCAGTGTGCGGCAAAACTTTCCACTCAACCACAATAATATCTTCTTCATACACCGTGCGTACGTCCTGCATTCAATTTCTAGACTTTTTCTAAAGGTAAAAAGCCTGAAGAGACGATATTACGATCGAGTACCCAAAAGAAAACGCAATTAACGTTTTTACATGTTTACAGTTATACCGCCTTCAAAGTATTCTCCATTTGAAGCAAAGCATCGATCCAGGCGTGTTTTCCACTCTTCGAAGGAGTACTGGGACTCTTGTGAAGTGATGTCTTTTAACGCCTCTGTGTTTTTTTCCTTCATCTCTTTCACATCTGCAAAACGTTTTGCTTTAAGGAACTTTTACATTCGGAGAATAAAAATGTGGCAGAGAACAAAACTCGGTGAGTAAGGTGGGTGGGTAAGCGGTGCCATGGAACTTTTGGTCTAAGACTGTCTCACACCGAAGGCAGTGTGTGCAGGCACATTGTCGTGATGAAACCTCTACTCTCCACTGGTCGGGGAGTTTTCATCTCGTTGTGTCTCGGAAATTCTTCAGAACCAACAAGTAAATATGTACTGTGATTGATGATGTATTCACCCAGATATAATACATTTTGGGTGACGAAATATTTCGTGAGTGACATACATCTGTCTTTCATTTAAAGATAATTTCTTTTACTACTTGCTGTTTGTAAAATGACAAGAGTCATGAGATACACTTTTGAGGAGGACTGTTAAAAGATCAATTTTAAAGATATTTTCATCTGGTTCTCGTTTATTTCACTAAGTTTGATAACAATTAAAAATAAATTATAGAAGTAGAAAAATATATTCTTCAACGCGTAAATACTGAAAGAGCGGCATATAAAGGATATGTTTGTTTACATATGACTTAATCTATATGGCATCTAGCGTTTCTGGATGACATTATAACTTCTAAAATTGCAAAAGAATTTGTCGGTCGGGGGTTTAGCTTAAATGTAGAGCAATCCGACCGGATATTGGAGGGGTGTGAGTTCGATCCTCATGGCTGGTTGCCGACAAACTTTTATGCTCTAAAGAAATGTATTTTATCCTATATATGTTCATCTGACAGTATTTAGACGTTGAACAATATGTCTTTCTACTTGTTCTACAATTAAATATAAATACATTGGAGTAAACACCCTTTGTCAATAAATAAAGACGTGAGAAAACATACGTAGGGAAGGCAGCCAAGAAACTCCAACGGACAAAACAAAACGTGCTACTTGGGAGTCTGGAATGGGAAACGGCTGATTCTGAAGCTCGATGGCAACAAAACATGGGGAGGGCACATGGAAAGAAACTGAAGAGAATAGAGCAGGAGCAAGTACGAGCAGGCAATCAGATCGGTGGAATTGCAGAAACAAGGTGCTTGGACGATGTGGAGACTAGGAATGTGTGGTATGTCTCCTGGGAGAATAACTGACAGTAGGACCAACTGGGAAACAAGTGTTTAGATCGGTTCGTCTAGAATATCCTCCACAGGCCGTCTGATGTATTTTTATTGGGCTCAGGTAACATATTTGCAAGCCTTTTTATTCTTAAATATATACCCGTGTGCACATCTGAAACATATGGTCCAAGCCATTGACTGAAGAACGCTATCTGTGGTGACACAATGTGATGCCCATGACCGTCACTATGACAATGAACAAAAAGATCAATGACAGCCAAAGTAGCAAACCTACAGACAGAAGTAATATTTTGTTAAATAGAGCGATAAGCCAGTGGAGAAATTCTAGAGAATTACCGAAGGATGACGTTTCACTGCATAGAACTGGGTATTGAGATGGAGAATCGGCTACAGCTTCCAGGGCATATCAGCCAGACTTTACTGAGACCAGATGTCTTGCTAGTCCTTCTAGGGTTAACTGTGTTCTTCTGAGGAGAAAGTATGGAGGAGGCTCAAGAGAGAAAGGGGACCAAGTATCAGGAATTATTAGATTACCGCAAGGATGTATTGAGAGGAAGCTTTTCTGTCAGTGGAGATTGGCAGTCGGGAGCTTGTGGGTCGTACTCTGAATGACACATTCAGGACTATGGATATTTCATGAGCTTGCAGAAGAAGAACCATCGGGAATAATGGCAGAATCGTCTCGATATATCTCTAATTGAATAAATAAGTTGACCCGATGTAAATCAGCCAATGTCCGTACGCCTGGTTGAGGGTGCATGTTGTAAGATACGAAACAGCTAATGACTGCATGATACACCACTGATAATAATGTATCCGAGCAATGCAGCTGCAGATATATGTACAGCTTTGTAAATACATGCATATGCACACACATATTTCTATATCTAGCGAGATACATACATACACATTTATATATATATATATATGTATATATATATATATATATATATATATATATATATATATATATATATATATATATGTATATATATTACATATACACACATATATATATACATATTATATGTATTTGTTTACTCTCTCTCTCTAACTCACTCTCTCGTCCTCTACCAGGCACCCTCTGTGTCTCTCTCTTTCTGTGTATGTTTCTGTATATGTATATGTGTGGGTGTGTGTGTGTGCATGTGTGTGTGTGGGTATGGGTGTGTGTGTGTGTGTGCATGTGTGTGTGTGGGTATGTGTGTGTGTGTGTGTGTGTGTATGTGTGTGTGTAAAGCAAAAATAATTAATTGATCACTCAATAGGCTTCAATAGAATATTAAACATAATTTTTCAAGGAATATTTACAGAGATTCTTCAGAACTGTGCCGTTCATATATTTCGTCAAATATGCAACAAAATCAACGATAGGCGGAAATAACAAATTCTCATTATAGATACATATGTGGCTGTATGTTTTTGCGTTTGCGTATACGTGTGTGTGAGACCATGTCTGTGTGTGTGAGTGTATTTGCGCATATCGATGCTTTTCCGTACCTGTGCGTATGTGTATTTCACATGTCAGAGTACGGTATGTATTTGAATTCTATATGATGCTTTAAGTTTATAGACGTTTTAAAAAGATGTGATATGTCATTGTAACTACTAATGCTCAATGTATGTTACGTTGCTTAACTTCATATACTTTTATATAATATCTGCTATTCCTCCTTTTTCTTGTCTAACTCCGCGTCTTTTATTGAACATTAACTTTACACACAATATATTCTTCCTTTTATCTTTGAGATGAAGTATTTCATTGAAGCGGATGTGATGTGTCTCCCCTTTTATCCCCAATGCGTTCTTCATTTTCCAATCTTTTTGCCTTTTCTGTAACAATACAATATTTTCTTTGATAATACTTTATTGAAGCAAAAGTAACGTCCGTCATTTTGGCGACTTCCCTGTCTGACTTTTGACCTCTCTATTATCTTGAAACAGACCTTTTAGATTTCGAATAGCGATTGATTTCTCTACTTCCTACAGACGCCATTTTATTTTCTATTATCCAGAGATTTCTTTCTCTTTTCACATTCCCGTAGCTCTTTCTAGACATAAACATTATTCTGGAAAGTCAATATCATTTTTGTTATATAAAGTTACAATGAATCGCAGAAGAAAAGCATTTAGTTACAAGGAAGACCATTGATTAAGAAATATATCATTAAATAGAAAAGAAAAAAAATATCTTTCACGAAGTGTGTTACAAAACAATTCACAAAGAAGCTAAAGAACATCTTAATGTTTAATAATAAACAAAGGATAGGAAAAAAGCTAACTTTTCCTAAGATTGTCGGTTGAATAACGAATGTGAATCTTGTTCGAAATTAAAATCCTGTTGAAAACATAGATATATAGCTGAAATATCAAACAGTTTTTTCATAGATGCATTTAATACACTGAAATTGTTTAACATGCAACCAAATAATTAAACTTATGTTCATGACAACATTTAGAAACCCATGCACAACCGCATGTTCTTGCACACACACACGCACACCTATTCATCATATTAAAGTGAAGTATCTTCCACAAGCGAATATCATGTAATTTGGTACTAAAATACAGCAAAATTATACACTGTTCGTGCTATAAACATTGCAGGAATACATTAAATTACAGCTCTGTAAGAATCTTGTTGCCCTGGGAATAAGTGATAACAGTCACACTCTTTTTGCGATGCTACGTTGTTGGGAATATGTGTGGAGATTTATTATGGAAAGATTGCGCGTACGTGTGTTCGCCCGTGTATGTGTGTGGGTGTGTGTGCGAGCATGTGTGTGTGTGTGTGTGTGAACGTGTGGATTTGTTTGTGCATATATGGACAAGATAAAGAACCAGCTGTCTTCCGGCAATGGGCATGATAACATGGCTTGATAACACATATGGATTTTAATAAAACATATTGCGCAGCGGTTTTCTACAGAGATTAAAGAAAGAAATATAGCTGTCTCTTATAGGCTGTAGAATGCAGCATCGCTTCTGAAGATGATGTCCAAATAAAATATTCAATCACACTTCCAGACAAAAGCGCAGTATATCTACAATCCTTCTTTTCGCATATCTTTTCTAATCGATGTATTACAAAAGGTCCCAAGTCTTTCTCGTATTTGGCATTCTATAGCATCACTATTTCATCACTCAATCTATAAGACATTCGATAACCACAGCAAAATGCCTTTGTGATTAAAATTATTTGATATAGATTTCCATGATTTTAACTTTCTCTATGTCCATTATTTTATTATTTAGCGTATTTGTAGTGAAAGTAGATTCTATAGGACAAACTCGAACATCATACGGCTTCAAAAGAGTAAATTTTAACAAAGTGAGTCTATTGTGCTTCTCAGCATCTCCAGAGATCGATTTCTGTGGGCTGTGTAGAAATGGGGTTTGCTTTTAAATTATGCTCGCAGCACCGATCACAGATACAGATTCCAGATATTCAACTGCTCTGTTTAAATGAACCAATTCTAATGTATATAAAGATAAGTGCAATGTGTGATTCGTCGTCTTGCAAGAAATTCTACAATACAGCTACACACAATATCGTATTACAGCACAAAATAAGATTTTCCAAAACGACTAAGCAAGCATATGCATACACTCTCTCTCAGACACAGAGGCACGCGCACGATTACATATATAAATCTGTGTTTGTATATGTATGTATGTATGTACGCATATAAAATGAATAGAAATGGCTTTTCTTGTGGTTTTTCCACTTTAATAACTAGTTGCTTGTAAAGAACTAATTATTTAGGTGCAACAGTTATCAGGAAGCCCATTTCTATTAATTTTTTGCAATATATTGGGTCATCCTAGAAATAATACGATACTTTTATATATCTTTTATTTCTCAAAATTAAGAAAACCAAAGTTTTAATCTACAATAGTTTTAATCTACAATATACAATCTTACAAGGCGGCTAGGTAGCAGAAACGTTAGCACGCAGGGCACAATAATTAGCGGTATTTTGCTTGTCTTTACGTTCTGGGTTCAAATTCCGTCAAGGTCGATTTTGGCTTTCAAAATCGAATGAACCCTCCCCAAAAATGTCGGGCCTTGTATCTAGAGTAGAAAAGAATATACACTCCTTCATTTTATTCAATGTTCTTCTATCTGTCTGGTAAGCCTGCAAAACCCCTCTTCCAAACTTCACTTGTTCGTGACGAAAAATACTCCTGTAGTATCATTCTTACCTCGTCCACAGAATTCATATTTTGTCCGTCCAAATGATTTTAATGGTTATAGAATAAATGATATTCAGATAGGGCAATGTCCGGTGAATAATATGGGAGGGGCATCGTTTTCCAGTCAAGCACATCTAGCCTTTGAAATCTCATTCTTGCTGTATATGACCATGCATTATCCTGATAGAAGAAAACCTTTCGTCCTGAAACCAAAGATGGCTATTTTTCTTCTAATGCAGGTATTCATGAATGATTGAATGAACAAATCGAAGCTTCTCTACTGGCTCAGTAACAGTAACGATGAGATTTTGTTCCACTAGAGTTTGCAGCACGTCCTGGTCGAGCTCTACAGACCTTCCAGGACGAGGCCCGTCTTCTAGGCTGCAGTTTCCTGCTCCGAATTTCTGGAACGACCGTTGACACTGACTTACGCGTTTTATCCAATCACTATATACTGATATAATATTCTTCGCATCTTGCGGTGTGTCGTTGCCTTTATTGCACTCATAAAATAAAATATGCCGTATATGCTCCTACGTCACTTCTATTAAAGCTTTGAAAAAATAACTATTAGAATCGAACTGCAGTCTTCAAAACTCGCACTAAGTATAAATACAAAATAAAATAACTACCAGTCTTTAAACAAGTTGATGCAAGTGGTTTATCCCGTCCCCCTCCAACTTTTTGTTCATGGAATTTAAAAAACAAACGCATTATATATGGGATGACCCAATGTAATACTCTACCAAGGACTTTCTCTTTCGTATTCTACTATATTTATATATACCTATATATATATAAAACTGAGAATGTGTGTCTGTCTGTATGTATGCGTGAATCCCTAAAACTTGAGAAGTACCCAACCAGTTCATTCACATTTTACACATGCATTACTCTGGGTCTATGGAGTGTCATGAGCTAAAAAAGACTTTCAACTTGTTGCCTAATGCGGGCTCGGAGCAAACTTTTAGACTGGGTTGGTATTACGTGTCAAAAGACAATATTCTTTCACTTTTATTCTTTCACTTCTAATTCAAATGTGATAAGAGTATGATATTGTTCCACTTTTAGCTTACACATTTAATTCTAATTTGATAATACAAGGATAATATTATTTCAATTGAATTTGAAATAAATGAATAATTTATATCCTAATGTGAGCAACATTACGCATCAGCAACGACAGCGGAATGGTGTGTCAGTATATGTGTGTTGACTGACAAAACAAGCAGCTGGATGTGAAACTCTTGACAAAAAACAGTGAAATGGCAGGTCCAAGGTATACCTTAAATTAACATTTAATGCATGTGCTTAACATATACATATCAAGAAATTTATCTATAATAAATATTGTTGCATTTACCGTTAAAATAGTAGTTCGTACATGTGCTTCTGTTTTGTTAATTTGCTTATATTTGGTTAATTACACTACAGTCCTCCTTGATATATTCTTGTTTCGGGAGAGATTACGTCTTCCTTTGGTAACATATTTTTTTCAATATTCTAAATAAAAAGTTATGAACATAGAAAACAATATACGTTAATCTCTATTTTTGTAAGCAATGTTCATAACTTTTTATTTAGAATATTGAAAAAAATATGTTACCAAAGGAAGACGTAATCTCTCCCGAAACAAGAATAAATCAAGGAGGACTGCAGAAAACCGAAGGTGAGAGTCTTAACAGAGAAGGTGGATGAGTTCTTCTCAAGATCAGCAAAGGCATGATACAGCACGTCAGATGGAATCTCAATACAGAAAGGAGATGATACTTTCTCAAAATCAGCACCGGCATGTTATAGCACATCAAATGGTGTCTCAAGGCAGAAGCGAGATGAGACTTTCTCAAGATCAGGAAAGGCATGTTGCAGCACTTAATCAATTAATGCTGAATCATTAAAAGAATGTTTTAATGATTACACAGAGATCCAATAAATAGTTCTCTGAAACAGAAAACGAGCAAATTCGTTCTTCACAATTCCTGGAATCGCTTTCAAATATAATCCATCCCATTCTTATAAAAATGATAATTCTGTCCAAATTAGTTTGCTACACTAAAATTGTCGTTTATGTAAAGCATTCAAATTACCATGAGAAACTAATGGAATGTGCTGCTCAAGCGGTAAGGTACGATTGGTAGCACTACCAGCTCCTCCTCAACCTCTTATGGATCATCTGGAAAGCACTTTCAACGAGTCAAAGGATTTTCTTAACAATATCAGACAATACAACTCTGCGTTTCGAATGACATCATTTTCTGCTTCTAAGGACATAGTTGAATATGGATTTATACTGACATTCAAAGTTCAAGGGTGCATCTGTCACCTTATTGGTTCCCTGTTACCCATGAATGAACAAGCAAAGTTCCTCTACATTTATTTTTTCAGTGATGTATAACAACAGACTCGAAGACGGTGTCAAAACGTCAGATGATGGGTCGTGTTAGACTCAGCGCCGAGGGCCGCTAAAAGGTGATTGTATCCACTGACAGCGTTTCGGTGCATTCAAAAATAACACACCTCCACCACCAGTTTCCCATGACAGGTTAGGGCCTGGAATCATCCAAACGGACGCATGCCATGTCGTTTAGTGGAATTAACTTTCCATTTACTCCACAATTGATTTGTCGTCAATGCTGCACTTTCTCATATCACATGTTTCAACATAACTGTGATATATATATATATATATATATATATATATATATATATATATATATATGTGTGTGTGTGTGTGTGTGTGTGTGTGTGTGTGTGTGTGTGTGTGTATTTATATATCAAAATAAGCAACAGGGATATCCAAAGCCCGTATGGATATCTCTAGCCTGTATGATCTGGGTAAGTCAAAATGTTTTCTTGCATTCTTCCTTTCTATTTGGAGAGTTTAAATGTAGTTACAAAAATATGTCCTTCAGTTGAAATGTAATTTCAGTAAATTTCTATGTCTTTGTGCAGTTGAGGATTGATCTGCATTTTACATTTGATGTAATGTTCACATTGCTTAATTAAATGGAGTCACATGAAACGATCGTACTGCATTAAGTTTGGATATCTTTGTTGCTTATTTCGATTTTAATCACCGTATTTTGAAATTGTATGGATAATACCCATACTTAATACTCGTGCCTAAACATAAGTACAATATTCACCTTGAATCTCTCTTTCTCTCTCGCTCTGTCTCTCTCTCTCTCGCTCTGTCTCTCTCTCTCTCGCTCTGTCTCTCTCTCTCTCGCTCTGTCTCTCTCTCTCGCTCTGTCTCTCTCTCTCTCGCTCTCTCTCTCTCTCTCTCTCTCTCTCTCTATATATATATATATATATATATATATATATATATATATATACATATATATATGGACAAATGAAGAAGGGCATCAGCATATTTATTGAGAGTTATATGTAGAGACCAAAACAGTTTGATTCAGACTCGTTTCTACTCCGAATTTCAAGTGTGATGGGGTTCTTCAGTCATTTTCAACTTGAATGAAAGAAGTTGATGGCTATTACATTCAAGTAGGCTGCGATTAATCGAGGAAGATCACGACGTGTCCTAGTTTGATATTGGCATGTCAGTATATCAGCGAAAACAGTTAGTTGGAAACTACCGCACGTTGAACACGAAATCGTCCGCGTGGTGGAGAGCAAATCAATCGGGTTGAACGTAGGAATGGTTGGTATGTGCAAATACATATTGGTATATGTGATGTCTGGACGTAGTCATATGTTTTTTCGTGCATCCGTGTATTGATGCGAGCGTGCGCATCTGTACATGGGCCCGCACGTACCATCCCGTCAATGATCAGACATGCGCGCGCGCACACGTTCATACCCATGTACTCACAGACACAAGCGTATTTATATATATGTGTATATATATATACATACACACACACACACACACACACATATATATATATATATATGCATGCATGCATGTACACATGCATATTAGTGTGTGCATGCATGAGTCTATATGCGCAGAACAGCCGTTGGGAATTAATAATGTCGGTCATAGTGTCACTTAGAGATTTAAGGATGGGTTAGAATAATGCCGAAACCTTATATGGTATAAGTCCGTTTTCAAAGTAGATGTTTCCACCAACGTACCTAGGGCTTTCTTGTCGTTAATTAAGAACCTCTTCATTTGAGACCACAAGTATTACAAACTCTTCAACCCACATAATGGCAACGTGAGCTACTCCTGCTTAGACAACATCGCACGCACCAAGAAACGTAAAAATACACCTGCACCACTCCCTATCCCAATCTGCAATTTCGGAAATCCAACCATGTGCTCCCGATAAGGATTCTGCCCGCAAGGGACGTAGTGTACAGAGTCACCCATACGCTATCTGATGGAATTCCTAGGCACTATACGAGGATGACAGCTAATGATTTCAAAGTTAGATACCCTCAGCAAATGTACTCGTTCAGAACCAGTGACAGAGAGAACTCTACTTACCTATTTCATATTCTCTAGAGACTCTGTGACCTGCGAGACGAAAAATCCAGCTTCAGGTGGACAATTTTCGATACAGCGTCACCATATCAACCGGGACCCCAAGCTGTCAGTTTCCTGTTCACCATGTGGTATTTTCAAACCAACTGCTGTCGATGATATACCGATATAACAACATAAAACTACAATACCAATTTACCTTCCTCCAGCAATCGCAGCCAACCATATTGTATTAACAATCAACTGTTTTCATTTAAATTCAAAATGTTTCAAGATACGCATCATGCTTGAAACGCGGAATACCAACGTATACGAATCAAACTGTTTTGATCTAAACAGCTATCTACCTACCTAATTATCTACCTATTTATTTATCTATTCATCTGTCTCCACACACACACACACACACACACACACACACACACACACATATATATAGTCACGTATATCTGTGTATTATACAAATACGTACACATCTGTGGTTACTTCTATTTTTTTTAACGTAAATATAGGTGTATTCAAAGCAAGTTCTAGTGATATAAATCATTCGTGATAAATCGCATAGATGTAGGTGATTATGAGGTTATTCATTAACGTCTACTGATGAGCTTTGCATTTGTAAAGAAATAACCTTACCTCGGGATATGCCAAGAAAATTGTCCCTCGATATAGCTAATCAGTGATAGCTTTAGTAACTTTCCATGTATATATATATATATATATATATATATATATATATATATATATATATATATATATATTATATATATGTGTGTGTATGTGTGTGCGTGTGTGCGTGCGTATGTGTGTGTGTGTGAGTGTGTGTGCGCGTGTGTATGTGTATACAATTATGTGCGTTGACTGCACCACAGAACGCTCTTATTTCCACTGTTGTAGGTATTCTTACACGCTCAGACCTATTTAATGACAATTGTAATTTTCCATGTCGGTAATGCATTGTTAATTCATTGCCTAAATTAATTACATACATATATATGTGTGTGTATGTGTATGTGTGTGTGTGTGTGTGTGTGTGTGATGAGTAGGAGAAAGAACAGTAAATTTGTTAAAAATCCCGTGTTATTCGGTATCAAATGTAAATACATTATTAACACGTGTTAATCAGAAGGATACAATATGTTAATTAACTGTTCGAGACACGTATATCGACTAGATGACGTTAGCATTATGTAGAGGGAAAAGCGGCAATGAAATAATAATTCACGTTGTAAACTTATTTTGAATGTGCTTTTATTTTTGAACAGAATATCTTATGTTCAAATATAAAACACTATTTGTATTTTTCAAAACAAAATAATGTTGCTGTTATGTACACATGTTTGTGTTCTTTTCTCTGCTAATCTCAGATGCGTAGTACATATAAAGGCGTGTAGCTTAGTGGCTTGGCTATTCTGCTCGCAATCGTAATACCATGTGTTCAATTCCCGAAAGTTAACAGTAATCTTGAGCGAGGCAATTTATTTATTGCCATTTCACTCCACTCAGCTGGCAAAGATAATTTGTACCCGTGTTTAAAACGGCCAGGCTTATCGCATTTTGTGTCACCCTGAATTTTCCTCAGAACTACGTGAAGGGCATGGATATCTGGTGAATGCTCAGCAACTTGTACGCTTATTACATGAGCAGGGTGTTGCGCTGATTGAACTAACTCGAACACTCATTGTCGTAAACGACGGAGTGCCAGTTTATTTAAATACGCATATGGATGCAAGAAAGCATATATATATATATATATATATATATATATATATATATATATATATATATATATATACAGCAATAAGAAAATGGAGGGGAATATGTGGTACTCATCAACTTACAGACACTGTACTATGTCAATTTCCATGTTTATTTTTCAACCAACAGGGCAATAAAAACAATACACAAACACATATGACACGCTATGCCATATCAGCAATTAAAAATTGAAAATTAAAAAAGAGCATCTGTCACTAGATGTCCTTTTAATTTTCAATTTTTAATTACTTATATGACATAGTGTGTCATATGTGCTTGTGTATTGTTTTTATTGCTCTCTTGGTTGAAAAATAAACAGGGAAATTGACATAGTACAGTGTCTGCAAGTTGATGAGTGCCACATATTCCCCTCCATTTTCTTATTGCTATATAAATTAAGGGTAAACTTTCCTTTTACCCGCACCCATTTATTGGACTTGGTAAAAACACTAGTCGAATACTTATTGGGTATCCTTCCAGCAGTATATTAGATAGATACTATTCCTTGAATTCACAACCCCTAAATTTCTTGGATTGTATATATATATATATATATATATATATATATATATATATATATATATATATATATATATATATATATGTGTGTGTGTGTGTGTGTGTGTGTGTGTGTGTGTGTGTTTGTATGGAATAGGTGAAATCCAGAATATATATATATATATATATATATATATATATATATATATATATATATATTCCATACCTAGCGAATCCTATGAAGGAGTAAGATACCCAAACACTGGGTAGACATCAAGGTACTTTTCAGGCCAACGATACCTTGAATGTATAAAATTTACACGGGATGTGCTAACGAAATGTGAACTTCATATAATCAATCTATCTTTGGACTGAAATGTAGTTAGGGTCTCCCACACGTTTGGATAATTTACTTCTTCCCTGGTTCTGTTTGCTATGAAACCTAGATTTTATCTATTCCATTCCATACATTTTGGAAGTTTATTCGTATATGCAACTGGGATCAGTAAAATTCACTTTTTCAGCTTATCGTACTTCGACACGGGAGAGCTTCACATCCTTAATCTTCTGCGCCAATAAATCACTAGCATTCCTGAAATTTCTGTTTTATACTTCTTCAGATTGCTTGAAGCTCTCTAAATTCCTGCACCTTGATCCTTGGCTCTTACATTTACATCTCCCCACACACATACACCACACATACAAGCAGACAAACACACAAATACACACATACATACACACAACCACAAACACAAACACACACACACACACACACCGACACACCTATATGTATATACCAGCAAATATGCACAGATAAATATGTGTGTGTGTGTATGTGTGCAGAGAGAGAGAGGGAGAGAGAGGGAGAGAAACAGAAAGAGAGAAAAGTTGACAAAGAAATGGCTGCGTATATTTAGGCAATATATAAATACATGCGCTGCGCCATGTCTTTGGCTGGGAGTACATGAATCATATCTCACGCTCTGCAATGCACATCTGAACACAGTTTCAACAACAGGTAGTTCTCCATAAATGAATGACTGAATATATAACCAGAAATATGAATATATTCTCAGGTATTCTAGTTCCCGTAGAAAACTATATAGAGCACTCGTTTTTCTATTAAAGTATCCCTGCCACGCTCGCTCGATCTCTTCCTCTCTCTCTGTTTATATCTGCGTATACTCATAAGCATATAATATACGCATGTGTGCGTGTAGGTAAATATATATCTCCTTTGTCTCTCTCCTTCTTTCTCTCCTTGTTTCTTTCTGTGTTCCTTTCTGTAGAAGAGCGTAGGCTTGACAGGTTAAAGAATTTCTCAATTCCCGAGCGTTATACGAATTCATCTATTTGTTTTCAACTGCACCTGTCTTCGTCTGTTATTTAATTTTTTTTGGTCAATTCTCCCTATATATATATGTATATATATATATATATATATATATATATATATATATATATATATATATATATATATATATATATATATATATATATATATGTGCGTGTGTGTAGAGAGAGAGAGAGAGAGAGAGAGTGAGTGAGAGAAAGAGATAGGGAGGGAGAGAGAGGGAGAGAGAAGGAGAGAGAGGAAAAGAGATAGGTACGCACCCATGTTTATATTTGTGTTCATATGAAAGTCTGCCAGTTTCCCCACCTAGCATGTATCCACGTGAAAACATTTATGTATACTAATGGCGTGGAAATAATATATGCATGCAAATACAATTCATATATCCCAGAAAAGCAATACAAAATGTTCAATGCCTATAGTCATCGAGTCAATGAAGTAAACATTAGAATATTTAGAACCAGCCTTCAATAGCTGAAATCAAATTTCCAAATATGGCACAATATCTTACATATAATTGAAGCCGGTTATTGTTATCACGAAAAACTGCAACGAAGCAATTAATTTTTGTCAAAACGGGCGGGTGAAATATTCTTTGCATAAAATTAATTAAAAACTATCAAATTAATGGAATTAAGCCTCAAAATACTGTCATTAAATTTTTCATTTAAAACCTATCTGCATCACTTCTACTGATGTATTGTTTAAAATTACTGCGGAGATCAAAGCTATCTGTTAATGCTCGCTAACTGTGGTAATACAATTTCTCTGCTGAAAGCAGTGAATGGTAATTGCCGTCGTGACGGCGGTGATGGTGCTTGTGGAATCGTATATTGTGCCTTCGAAGGCGTCCAATAGTATGATTAATATAAATGATGATAAAGAGTTCGAAAGAAAAATAGGAGTAGTTTGTCTTTTAAAGTTCATCATCTCTGTTATTGTTGAGAGTTGAAAATGGAAAAGAAAATGACAAAATGATGTCGCAAAAATAAGTTCAACGTGGTAGCTTGATTCAACAAGAGAAGGTTACGCTCTTTTTGTAATTTAACTGGACATCAACTATGGTTGTGTCGATGAACGAGAGTGGTAGAGAGAGATGCGGGGTGAATAAATACATGGATTTTTCTTATGATTTTTTTTTTTTTTGGTAATAGGAGTTTGGTAATTGGATTTTGGTGAAAATTCATAATGATCAGTTTAGTTGTCGAAAAAACATTATATTGAATTTGACCTCACTTAAAGCATGACAGCATATCCCTTCTGTCTGTCTGTCTGTCCAGCTCTGTCCGTCGCTGTGCTCAACTGATCATCTGCTTCTTCGCTACTATTATTTTTTATTAACTATGCTCAGCTTAATCAAAGCTTCACTGATTTTTCAATCACCGATCTGTTACAAATGTGACTGACGTCAGTCAAAGAATTTGTTGTGTGGGTGTTGGGTGCCATTAGTTACAT
Organism: Octopus bimaculoides; assembly: GCF_046866305.1. Classification (NCBI taxonomy): domain Eukaryota; kingdom Metazoa; phylum Mollusca; class Cephalopoda; order Octopoda; family Octopodidae; genus Octopus; species Octopus bimaculoides. Next base: position 13,326,449 of record NC_142928.1, read on the forward strand.
TTTTCCTGACGTCATTGTTTAATCTGAAAGATCCTTTATCATTGTTTATAAAAAAAACATTCTAGTTAAGAAAAGAATACTGTTTCAAACTGAGACAGCGATCTGCAGCAAGTGATAACGTTGTGGACACCGTACTTTTGCTTCTCTGATATATTTGCATTGACGTGCTACACAAAATACAGACCGTGTATTATATTCAAAGATAAAGATATGAAACGATTCGTGTTATCAAATTTAAGATTCTCAATTACTTTTTTCATAATAAATAATCACATATTTTATAACACCACGCTTTATATTATCTGATATTCATAAATGTCTATGACAATTCAGTCTTTGAATATCATAACAAGCGGATTCCCCTATAAATTTAATCGGATCTCGTGTTACGAATCAAGCCATAAATTTCATTTTTATTCTCTTTTTAATACTTAATGACGTTACATACCAAATATAGAAGCATTCTTAATATATAGAAATGTTATATATATATATATATATATATATATATATATATATATATATATATATATATATATATATATATATATATATATATATATATTTAATAATTTTTTTATATATAAAAAATGGAGGTGGAAATAGTACAAAGGTGAATGTAAGGCATTTCAATTTGGCAACAATTTAATAAAACGCTTTTAAGTTATCTAAAGAAAATATTGAATATTACCGGTTTCAATAATGAATCTCATCTTATCAAATATTAGTAAAATGTTATAAAAGTTTGAAGTAAGAACATTTTATTTTCTGTTTGGTGTTCAAAAATATGTTTGGAATATTTTCATTGAAGCCTGCTTTAAATATAGAATTCAAGGTGTTAGAGATGAGGTATAGTTGTCTATTGACCCCAAAAATATTATGTGGGTTACCGCCAAGGGAGTGGTGTAAAAGCCTTTATTGAATGATTTTTATGTCCACCTGTGTGTGTGTGAGTTTATGTGTATGTGAGTGTGTGCGTATTGTGTTAATGTCCTTTCAATATATATGGACAGAGCTTCTGGGACATCCTCCTCAAACCTTTCCTAAAACATATACGGAGCTACATACGAAATGATCTAGACATGCTAAAACATCTGCCATAAATAATAAATAAACAAAATCCTTACTTCGTTTGATGTTGTCAACCTATACAGCAACATTAGAATAACTGCAAACCAATACTAGTTGGATATTCATCAATATGAACTTCCAGCACGCATAGAAACACGAATTTATCATTGATGGGCTCAGATTTATACCTGAAAGGAATATTTTACTTTCAATGGTTCGGATAACCGCCAAATATCAGAAACGGTGATGGGTACGATGGATTCCACGAACAAAAGATATGTAACTCATATCTTTTAATATTCGGAAACACGTTCCATACACAACTCTGAAACAATTGGAAAAAGATACCTAAATGGTTGGAGGAAAACTTTCACAAGCTAAGTAAATTTTAAAACAACCTCACAAATAACATCCAATTCACAATGGAATTTAATCCCAAAGAACTCACTTTTCTGGATGCACTAATCACAACCCAAGATGGGAAAATAGAAACGGACATATTCTACAAACCCACTGAGTCTATACAGTACTTTCTTTTTACATCGTGTTACTCGAAACACACCAAACTCCATATTAGCTTCAATCTGGCAAAACAGATTTGCACCATGGCAACAGAACCATCCAAATGTGAACAAAGACTACAAGAACTGTAGAACACACTTATCCAAAAGCCTTTCCTACTGGCATAAACACAAACGGAATAAACAAGGGGAAACAAATGGATATCCATGACCTTAGGAACACAAAAAGGAAACACGTCTTACCATTCGTGTCAACATTCAATTCAAGAAGCACCGAAATATTTTATCACATCCACAAAGACCTGTAATGCTCTTTTCAAACTCATAAAGGGTTAGATTAGTTGTCGCATGGGCTTCAAGATTGGTGTGGGCTTCATGATAGGTGTAGTAAATTTTATAAATTTAAATTCGTCCAGAATATCATCTTCGAGGTTGAGAAGTGAGCAGGAGCATTGTCGATGATGAGGAGGCCCCTGATTGGAAGATTCTTCTCCAGAAGTTACTTTTTCACTGCTGGCCAGAAGACAAGGTTGACCCACTAGGAGAAGAATTGCCTGGTAACCCAGGCTTTAACGCTTGCCTCAGGATTTTATTTGACTTGAGCGCACGTCAGTTTTCGGAATAGTAGAAAAGAAGCTGCTTAGTCTTCACGTCTCCACTCGCATTTGTACAAAGAGCGAGAGTTAGTCGACGTTTCATAGGCTTGTGACCAGGCATTTTTTTTCTTCTGCAGTTGGGTAGGTTTTTCTGGAATTTCTTTTCAAAAATGGACAGTTTCATCATTGTTGAATACCTTATGCAGGAAATATTCAGCTGCCTTCAATTCTATCGTAATCAGCTTTTTCTTCTTTTCAGCACTGTCCTTTGCACTGACTTTCGTAGGACCCATGACTAACACAACAAACTATTATAAAATAATAGGAAAAGATGCACAAAACTAACCGACAACACTGGGTAAAACACAACAGAGCTCCTGCCACAACGAGATTTACACGCGAACCGCGCGAACGGAGACTGCTCTAGTTTAGAGAGGGTGTGAGAGCAGTCGCTTGTATGAAACTCGCTCGTACTGCGGATTTCGGCTCGTACTTCAAGACCAAAATTGGTACGAGCCTTGGGTCGTACAGTAAATTACTCGTACAATGGTGCAATCATACTGCGAGGTTCTACTAAAAGCAACAGTAACATCCACCCCTAGGGGTCAGCCACACTTAAGTGGCAATATACTACACTTTATCGTGCAGTTACTGTTAATACTTCATTTAGAGAATTAACATTGATATATATATATATATATATATATATATATATATATATATATATATATATATATATATATATATATATATATATATGTATGTATGTGTGTGTGTGTGCGTGCGCGTATGCATGTATGTATTATGTATGTACGTAGGCAGTTAGGTAGGTATGTAGGTAGGTTGGGGTATGGGTAGGTAGTTAGGTAGGTACGTGGCTAGGGAGATAGGTAGGCTAGGGGTAGGGAGGTAAATAGGTTGGTATACATACATATAGAGGGAGAGAAAGTAAATGAAATATAGATAGTTTCCATTAATTTCTATATACGACTTTTATATTCGTGTTTCCGTTAGTCTTAACAGGACGCATCAGTTGGTTTCATTTTTATCAAACAAATGCGCGCTCCTTCTCAGGTTACGCAGGTTAAAGCATTTCAGTCGCACCTAGTAAGCCATACATTTTAATTTCTCAATGTATGAATCAAACTAATGTTACGTGCGATAGTTTATTGAAGCATTTCAGCTTAACATTTATTTGTGGTTAACGGGAAGGCAAAAAATGCAGAAAAAATCGAAAGAAACATATATCATCATCCGATTGTATATGATCAGAGTTGTTTTTAATCCGATGTTCTCTTGTCGTTTATTAAACTGCAGTTATAAATATTTGTGTCAGATATGGCAGATGGAAATATGTATCAGATCAAGGATATTAAACATGAAACAATACGCAATATTGATTTCTACTGTTAAACAAGTAAATTGGCAAACAGAAGTGCAAAAGTGAGTGGCTGAGACAGATAGAGGGAGGGGGAGAGTGATAAAGGGAGAGAGAGAGATGATGACTGAGAGAGCGACCACGCAGATTTGATAAATGAGAATTCAAATTCTGAAGAACGAGAATCATTAGTGTCGGAGCAAGTTTACATAAAAGCTTGTACTTTTGAAAATGCGTAATACTATTTATTAACCAAAAAATCTATTAAAACACAAAAAGAAAACTAGGAAAACTAAATGTTGAATACTGCATGATATCTAGCTGTTAATTAGTTTTTTTTTGTTTTATTGTTTGGAAGAGAAAACTGTTTCTTATAACACTGGGAGGTGATGCAAACTAGCAAGTGCTCAAAACAGAGAGGTGTATACTAAATACATACAAAACCAAACGATTAACTTAACGAATAGGAACAGTCATGGCGATTGCTCTCCACGCTACAGCCCTCTAACGATTGAGAATCATAACTTTGTAGTTGAACTGCAATTGTGTGTGAAAATACACACAATTATCTGCGGTGGATAAAACCTGAAGTGTAGCAGATAACTCTGTTCCTGTTATGTTTCTCGCAGATGAAATAGTTTCAATAATAAGCACGTGAGTTCAAATCCTAACGAGGACGGTTTTTGCCTTTCGGTGTTTTAGAGACGAAATCACTTTTTGTCTCTCAAGATATTTATCTTTACATACATACGTGGTATATGCGTAGAAAACTTTGCTCCTTATTTTGCATGATATTTTGTGGTGGAAAACGGTAAGCAAAGAAAGTGGCTTTGAAGCCGCTGTCAGTGAAAAAGACAATCTCTTTAGTAGTACAAGTTATACAATAAAAGCGTTGCTGACAACACTTCCATACGCTATAAAAAACGTGCTACGTATTCAAATATGCTGTATTCATAATATACTTTCTTTAGGGGCCAACATGTTTGTTATTTAGTCGAAAGCACTGATACAAATACCTTCAAACCCACATGAAGACCTCATATTAAAGGAATTATAGGAGAATAAAATCTCGCCTTTGTTTGCAAAAGACGTACAATTGATCTCTATCGTCAAAGAGGAAGCGATGTTTCTTAATAAAACATTTCCTTTCGTGATAAAACAATGAAAGTGAAAATTATTTTATTTTCTACATTAAAACATTTTAGTGATAAAATCAAGGGACAGTTTTATACCAATGACATAATATGAAAGTTGTTCCTAATATTTTTGTGTATCCCTAGTTGCATTCTCCAATGTTCCCGTTGTTTTGAAATGTGATCTAAATGGATTTGCTGACTAAATAAGTCATGCGGACAGGTAAAACCTTCACTTTCTCATAGTTACTTACTCAATATTCCACATTTCTACATTTACGACATAAATTATCCTGAAGATGAAATCATCGTAATTGTAGTTGAATAATTAACCTTTATAACAAGAAAAGCTATTTCCTTGATATCTAGGATTCTAAGGAAATTTTAAATGTCAATATCTACGAAATAAGAAGATGTAGATTAGAGAGATGTTATGCGATAAATAAGAACAGCTAGAATTAGCAGCAACACGTTCAACAAACCATATAATTCCGTTATATACCACTGCCCAAAGATTTATGACATACTAACTGTAGACAACAACTTCGCTACGGGCTAGTTAGGGATCTGGTCTGCGTCGACGCTGACTTCCGGTTAAACGGGCTTTCTACTAAGGATGAGTTGACTAGAGGCTATCGCCCTCATGTATTTAAGTGAATAAATCTTTCACCAACACATTCTGGTTCCCCACAGAAGAACGACAGCTATCACA
>NC_142928.1:13339359-13354359 GCF_046866305.1 Octopus bimaculoides
TACAGCCCCCCACCACACACACTCTTACTAAACATAGACACAGACAGGGATATACGCATGCGCAAATAAAGACTCATACAATAGGAATAGAAAATGACAGATCGGAATAAATCAAAGGACCACTAATGAGGTCACATAGGTGTGATGAAAGAATTCTGGCCGAAATACAATTAATACAAAATAAAGCTGAATCAAGTGAACATCAAATATACAGTGCGTGTGTTTTCATTGGAGAAACTGGCAACATGACCATCGCCAAATACAACGATATCTGTTCCAGCACATGAGTTCACATCAAGAATCTTGCAAAACGAATATGTAAACGTAATGACAAAATATGAACTCCTATCGGAATTTACATACCATGGACAGGAAGCATTTATACCATTTCTTGGATTATGGAACTGCATCAACAACATCCTGCATATATTTTAATTTTTTACTTTTATTCTTTTATTTCCCTTTACACTTCTCATTTCAATCCTTTTCCAAAATACCTCCTTATATTTAACTCGATTATTTGTCTTTATGTAAACATCTCACATCATTTCGGTGAAGGGATATCCCTGATATCCCAGTAACAGTTGTAAGACTACCTTTCTCTTTATAAATGTCCTGAAAACTCCACATATCCTTAGTTTTGTTGTCTCATTTTTTTTTAACACATGTATACTCATACAAGGCCCACATTAGACTCCTCAGACGCATCGGTCCGAGAATTTAACTGTGGTCCTTCCATAACACTTAAATAGCCTTATCTGCCACCTTGGATCTTCTGGATACCATTACTTCTCATATATATATATATATATATATATATATATATATATATATATATATATATATATATATATATATATATATATATAAGCGACAGTATCCAACATAAAATTATACGCTCTTTGTTGAAGTAGACATTTATCGAGACGATGGTTTACCTATTACGCACAACCATAGTTGGCTCCAGCAGATGGATAGTGTGGGGGAGCCTTGTACTTGGTTCACAAAAGTTTAGAATAAAATAATTACCGAAAGTAATTTAATAATTGATATCTTCTTTTATGTTTCATAAATTTAAACATTTTCTCGTATATCATCAGTTCAACAATACAAACGTAACAATTATATTCAGAGACTTTTTGTCTGATTTATAATCAACTAAATGAATAATAAATAGTCTGTTTAAGATTCGCTAAACTTTGAAGCAGTTAAAAACTATTTGCAACTTCATTAACAAACACAACTGATAGAATTAATGTCAACTCAATTACTTATCTAACCAAAACCAAATGTAGTTGTATAATCAGTGAAATCCAAAACTTCACAAACATGTAACATATAAAGCAATTGAACGAAATCCTTTTAAACAACAGTTTTATCTAATACTGAGGGGCATTTCAAAAGAATCATAGGTGTAAAGAGACCTCATAATCCTCTTTTATTTGCGTGAATGGGAAATAAAAATAGACATTATAAAATTTAGTAGAATGTTACCTACACTCTGACCTCTTGATATTCGAAAAGCTAAGGGTAACTGGAATGTGGAAGAGTAGTCTTTGAACCATTCTTTTATTCTTTTATTATTTCAATTGTTTGAGTCACTTGACTGCGGCCATGCTTGAACACCACATTCAAGGGATTTTTGTTGAACAAATTGATCCCAGCAATTATTTTCTTAAAGCCTAGTACTTCTCGTCACTGTTGGGTGCACCGGCTAAGTTAAGGGGACGTAACTTCACCAACATCTGTTGGCAAGCGGTGTTGGGGGGGGGGGCAAACAAGGGCACAAAGGCACACAGAAACACACACACACACACACACACACACACACATATATATATATATATATATATGTATGACGGGCTTCTTTCGGTTTCGATCCTCCAAATTCACTCAAAAGGCTTTAGTTATTTCCGAGGCTATAGTGGAAAACACATCTGCCCAAGGCCCCACCCAATGTTATTGAACTCGGAAGAATGTGTTTGGCAAGCAAGCTTCTCACCACACCCCCATGCTTGCGCTGAGAATGTTCACTGAAAACATCGCATATTAGTTGAACAACTGAAAAAATAAAACAATTTTACTCTAGTCATGGGTGTTATAATTGTTCCAAAATGGAAAAACTAAATAATTGTGGTTTACTTTGCGATATCGAAGAAGAAAACACGGGAAATCTTTACCACAGATCTGCTGAAAGCGAGGGAACTGGTATCTTTAAAAACGTTATGCAAAACGCTTGTTTATGTTCTGTAACAAGATTTCGAAGCTAATTTTTCCGCTATTTTACTGTAAATACCTGATGTTTCGTCACCGTAGGTCACTAGGTGTTCCAAGCTTTTATTAGAGCATTCATTTTATTATCAAGCCAGTGGCGTTTGTAAGTGCTCTTTGCCATGTTCTATAGATAGAGTACTATTCTACACTAGTCATTAGTTATTGGTCAGTTAGATTATCTAATTTGATATATAATCGTGTATGATGTCTTTACCGAAAAATTCTCATAAAAGCCTCTTCCTATAAAGCTAGTTTTAATTCTCTTTCTACGTTGTTTTTGAGCATAAACTATAATTTTCTAATAATATTATTTAACCCTTTAGCAATCAAACAATATCAGAACAAACCATTTAATCTGTTTTATGTTGAAACTGACCAGATCTGGCCTCTAACCACAACCCTACAACGTCATTCCAAAACTAAGCAATCACATAATCTAAATTTCTAAACTACATGATAATGCATGGTTAATTCAAAACAACGTACATAAACAAACAATACATTTGACGAAATAATATGAATACCAAAGGGTTAAATACAATTTTAGAACAGTGTATAACTTAATATTTATTATAAGTTCCAATGTCATTCCTAGCTCAATATTTTACGTACAGAGCACTCCTAATCCTACTAATTACAGAAGAAAATATTGAAATCGTCGTTTTATTAAAAATTTAAGAAAAAGTTTTATCCTGAAGGAAACGATCTTACAAACAACTTTGAAAAACAGAGACAGAAAAAAAAAATAGATGCACCTGAAATTCGTTTCTTTTGTGCTTTGTAATTTATTATTTATTAACAATCCATTGTGATTGTAAAAACAAGTATGCTCTCTCAAATTGACTTATATGTGTTTTCTGAACCACTCCTTTTCCAGTATTGTTTCTCTAACCACAATATTATTTAACCCTTTAGCAATCAAACAATATCAGAACAAACCATTTAATCTGTTTTATGTTGAAACTGACCAGATCTGGCCTCTAACCACAACCCTACAACGTCATTCCAAAACTAAGCAATCACATAATCTAAATTTCTAAACTACATGATAATGCATGGTTAATTCAAAACAACGTACATAAACAAACAATACATTTGACGAAATAATATGAATACCAAAGGGTTAAATACAATTTTAGAACAGTGTATAACTTAATATTTATTATAAGTTCCAATGTCATTCCTAGCTCAATATTTTACGTACAGAGCACTCCTAATCCTACTAATTACAGAAGAAAATATTGAAATCGTCGTTTTATTAAAAATTTAAGAAAAAGTTTTATCCTGAAGGAAACGATCTTACAAACAACTTTGAAAAACAGAGACAGAAAAAAAAAATAGATGCACCTGAAATTCGTTTCTTTTGTGCTTTGTAATTTATTATTTATTAACAATCCATTGTGATTGTAAAAACAAGTATGCTCTCTCAATTGACTTATATGTGTTTTCTGAACCACTCCTTTTCCAGTATTGTTTCTCTAACTGACAGATAACGAATGCAGCTCTATAAATAGAACTGGCAATGTTTTTGTTTAATACTCGATGACTTAAAATTTAGACTAGAAAGAACTAAAAATTAATAAAAATAAAATTATAACATGTAAACATGTGTGTGTGTATGTGTGTGTATGTATGCATACACATACATGTATAGACACATAGACACATATAACGGGAACATTTTGTAAACAAACTTATAAGTGTTCAGTGAGTCAATATTCTACTAAGATAAAAAGAATCTCGAACGCAAGCTGCTTGTGAGTACAGCTTAGAAAATCGGATACATACCCTTTAGAATCCAGAAACAAGTGGTCAGCAAATATATATATATATATATATATATATATATATATATATATATATATATATATATATATATATATATATATATATATATATATATATATATATATATATATATATATATATATATATATATATATATATATATATATATATATATATATATATATATATATATATATATATGTATATATATATATATATATATATATATACAATCTAGTGCGCATTTAAAAAAAAACAAAAGACGAAGACGGGTGTGTAAACAACAAACAGATGTATTAGTTTGACGTCCGGGAAGTGAGAAAAACTTTTACGTTTCGAGCCTACGCTCTTCGACAGAAAGGAACACAGAAATAAGCAGGGAGAGAAAAAAAAAAAAAAAACAGGTTTAGTGCCTGGCGATCAGGTTTGTTGCCATAGTAACGAAGCTAAATCAGGCAGAGTAAAGCCCTTTGACACATATTGACAATCGCCTCTGCTGTGCATGCTCTCTAAGGTTTAACGCTCTAGCTTACTTCCGCTCTTTACAACACAGCTTGGGAGGTAGGTATGAAGCGTGTGATCGTCGCATTCACCATGACAGACGACACTGAGCAGAGAATCTGCATCAAATGTTGCTCAGAGGTCTACGCAAGGATTTCAAACAGTTTTCATCGATCCCGATTGTACATATAAAACCCGAGTGAGCTTTTGGTCAGCTGAAAGTGGGTTTGGCACAAACTTAGCACACACGCGTTTCATACCCAAATCGTCAGTGATGGTAAACTGAAGTGAGCCGTAACTTATCTGTACATCCTATGATTACACACGGATGGTGATTTGATGATTGCCATTCCGAGCTTCGCGCATACCTGTGATGTTTTTCTCAGTTCTGATGGATGCGGGTCTCCTAGAACGTTCGTCAATATCAACATCTTTTCGGCCATCTGGCAAACGTTCGAACTACTTGTGTATACGTACTTGTGTGCGGATGATACACACCTCTCCATACGCCTTCTGCAACTTTGCGTGGCCCTCTGAATAGGTATCACCATGATTAGTTTCTCTGTCATTGTCAATAAGACGATCACACGCTACACACCTTCCTTTCAAGCATTGCTGAATACAGTGAATGTGAGCTAGTACGTTACAATTTAATTCGCCTGCACAGCACAGTTCAAGATCAATCTATGTCAAACCGCTTTACTCTGTATGATTTAGTTTTGTTTCTATAGCTAGAGTCCGGATACTTATTGATCATATGTATATAAAGGGAGAATTGAAGTTGAAACACACTGAGAATAGTTGAGATATTTTTATTATTACATTTAAATCTTTGAACGGTTTCACAATTTACATTGATTTTCAAAATGTTGAAATAGAAAGACGTGGCTTATGTCACAGCTGTCTTGGTCCTGACTAGTGTTTCAAGCTTGCCCTATTTTTTATTGGGAGGCCATACGGCAAATTGGTATAGGTTTTGAATAAGATTTGATTAGTAGAGGGACAGTCACACGACTGGTCTTAGAAACCTTTCTAGTTTCCCCGATACGTCCGCGTGTTAGTATTATGAAGTGATGATATTTGGCGTCGGAGTTAAGGCTGACACGGTTAACTGAACAAGTCCAAGCAATCAATGCTCTGAAAGTTTTCTGTCAAGTGTTTGCAGAGAATGGACACATGATTAAGTTTATGATTTTTTATAATTGTCGCAATACGTCTGCTTTTCACGGTTTTTCTCATGAGTTTGACATCAACTTATTGAGTCAACTTAAGGAGTAAGTGTTTTTTTTTTGTGGTTTCAGAGTCATTTTTGACTCATGTTTCTTCCTACCATAATAAGAAGTCCAAGTAAGCAAGAATCATGTGGATTCAACATGATGGCTGAGTTTTAACTCCAAACTACTGGAGCAGTTGGAACTTGAGCAAAGATATGATGAAATACAGAAGTTATCATCAGAATTCATTTTTCAGGATATAGTGAAGGAAAAACAAAACCAAGAAGTCTAGAATTTGCAGTCGATAAAACTGCGACAGGGAATCTGGAGTGCAAGCATATACATGTGGCTTGCACATATATATGCTTGTAAAAAGCATTCACAATGGACAAAAATGTACACGGCAATGAAACATGGGCTGTGACAGCCGAGGAGATGCGTAGGTTTGCAAGAAATGAAGCCAGTATGCTTAGCTTGATGTGAGATGTCAGTGTGCATGCAGGACAGCGTGTAAGCATCTTGAGAGAAAAGTTGGAAATAAGAGGTATCAGATGTGGTATGCGAGAGAGACGATTGCGCTGGTATACCCATGTGATGCTGGACGAGAATAGCTGTGTAAAGAAGTGCCGATCTCTAACTGTGGAAGGAAGCTGTGGTAAAACTAGTCATAGGAAGACATGGGACGTAGCGCTGAGGCATGATATTCTAAATTTGTTCCTCACGCATGCGACGACTAGTGGCAGACACCAGTGGCGATATGCTGTGCTTGAGATTCGTTAATCAAAGAGAAATTGTCGTCGTGACTGGTGTTAAGTAATTGGCCCCGTGCTGATGGCACATAAAAATCACTTTTCGATCGTTGGGCTCACGGAGGCAATGTAGCCGATGCCGGTGGCACCTGAAAAGCTCCTTTCGAGTGTTGGGCCGCATGTAGGCAATGACAAATGACCGAGATTTTGACATTGTGCCATACTTGAGAAGAAGACTCATTAAGTCAAATAAAATCACAGTCGTAGCAGATAATGGTGACACGTAAATGTCACCAGTGCAGATGGCACGTAAAAGCAGCCATTACACTCACGGAGTGGTTGGCATTAGGTAAGTCATCCGACCGTAGAAATCATGCCAAATCAAACTGGAGTCTGGTGCAGCCTTTCCACTTGCCAGCCCTTGTCAAATCGTCCAACCCTCCCATGCCAGCATAGGCAACGGGGGTCAAATGATGATGATGATGATGATGATGATGAGCAGGAGGAGGAGAATATTGGCGACGACAATGATTATACACACACACACACACACACACACACACACACACAGATAGATAGATAGATAGGTAGATAGATAGATAGATAGATAGATATATAGACAGATAGATAGATAGATATGTATGTATATCGACATATGAGCGCCAGACAGTGTTTAGGTAGTAGCAAAATTTACGTTAGATAAAATGTGTTTCTTACATATTTCAACTGCTAAAACGTAAATTCACTACAGTTACCGTAGAGAAAATATTTCTCTTATGGTAAAAACAAAATATGTGAAAATACCATCTTTTATCTGTGTACCCATCTATCAGGATTCCCAGACATCGATGGTTCAAGCCAGTCGGCTTCAATCATTGGGAAGTACGTAAGAGAATCAAGTCTGAATAAATCTTAACATAAGAGTAATGTCTTCTTTATGGTAAGGACATTTAATTTGCCTTAACCAAATGTTGCTTATGCTTAAACACTATTTGGCGCTACTTTGTCGTTATTTTCCACGATCGAGCGATCTACCGGCGCAAATCAGTCAGAGTGGTTGACTGCATTTTAAATAAAGCTACCGCTTTATGAAATTTGTTCAGAGTTGCCTCTCTTAGGTATTTCCCATTGATAAAAACCAACTAGCTTGAAACCTCTGTCTGGGAAACCTGATTGTAATACGGACTTTTCATACCGTTTTACCGTAAGACCGTAAGAGAAATAATCTGTCTACATCAACTATAGTAATGTTGCCTGTTAGCAGTTGAACTATGTCACAAGCATATTTTAACTAACCTAAATTTATATATATATATATATATATATATATATATATATATATATATATATATATATATATATATATATATATATATATATATATATATATATATATATATATGCATGTATGTGTGTACGTGTGTCTGTATCTAAGCATATTCTGCAAATAAATGTATGTCTCCGTATTATTCGTTATTGGTGCCATGACAAATATATTTCACAACTGACGCCGTATTTCCCTTACTTGTGCTACAATGCTTCGCATAGATTTAATGTAAAAGACGAATATACCACAGTTAGTCTGCACTTGGAAGTTATTCTTAATGCAGCTTAAAGCATATGACAGCTTGTTGAAGTATTTATTTTCACTCTTTCTTCATTTAATAGACACAATTTTTTTTCAAATACGGTTAATAGCATAATGAATCCACCCTTAAATAGTGCAATGACTGCACTCTCTATATCTCTTCACACTCTTTTGGCCGTAAGTGTATGTTGATATATATATATGCACGGGTGAGTGGACAAACGAAAGAAAGAGCCGTTTAGCATATTATTTAAACGGCTTGATTCGGTTCCATGCGATACTTGAAGTATCATGAGTCCCGAATTAGGTATGTGTGTATGTGTTTATGACATATTATGGCGTATTCATGCATATTTACATAAATGCATTCCTATTGATCACTTGTGTGGTAGTGTGGAGCAAACAGTTTTTATTATGAGATGTAAACACGTATTTGCTTATATAAAATGATACCTAGTTTTGTGCGTTAAACGTAAAATATTGAGACTTTTCCAAACTCTTTATTCATATCTTTGGAATTATATTCAATCAATTCATACTTAGTTTTGTTCTGTGATTCGTACATCTGAAAGGAAACGTTCAGTGAATTAGATAGGTTTAAGAAGATTAATCCGTGTTAATATATAATCTGAGATATATGGTATCCCGAGACTCAATATTTCTCAAATACTGAATCAGAACACTGTATTTCTACAGACTAGAAGATTTATCTCACGGGCGTTTACATTGTATCTCAGCACATTAACAAGAAATGCGTATTTTCTTATGTTGTAATCTCTGAAGATTAAGAATATAAGTAAGCAAGATATTAAAACTTAGTATTTATGGGTTTTTCAGACGTAGGAGCTTACATTGAAAGTAGTAATTTAGAGAGTCGGATATCGACGAAAATCGATTAAATTGTACACAAATACCATTCCATAAATGTCAGGCATTTACACGAAACAATAAACACTCTCTGAATAACTATATTACTACTGATTTTGTAATCCTCGCAATATAGTAAATGCTGTTAAATTCGCTCGACAGTAGATATTTCATGATTTCAACATCATATTGACAATTAATATTCCCCTTGCAGTCGATATTAACCATATATCTAGGATTATAGGCATGGCCTCTTGTAAGTTGTGTTGTCAAAGCGATGTGGCCCAGGCGTTCTTGTCTACACTCCCTAAGCCGCTGATCCTGCCCCTTGGTTTGCAAAGTCGAACATGAATTGTAGTATTGCTGTTGTAGGTGTTACTCTCAGAACACACACATACACACATACGCACACACAGACACGCTCACACATACATACAAATACGTTATACTGCCAGACATCTTATCTAGCGTTGTAGCACCTTCATAAATCTGCTGCTCTAGATCGGATTTTCATTTTATCCGATGCCAAATGACGAAATGAAAAACTGAATTTAGTGTCATGTTAAATCAGGGTACAGGATGTTGCAACAGTTACTGCGAAAAACTTTAACGTTTAAATGAATTACTAACTCATGCAATTTTTGAAAAAAATTACGAATTCATGATATGGACACGCGACGATTTGACATCAATTCTAGTCAGATGGGTTTGGCGTATATTTCTGAAATTAGCGCACATATACGTTTCTCTGATCCACTTCTTTTCATATCTCCACTCAGCCAGTATACACTCCCACACTACTATTATTTTCGAGCGGTAAAATATCAACATAAACAGTTCCTCTCATTAAAGAGATCTCAATTTATCTCCTGCTCATGATTTTTTCTGTTCGAAGTAACTTTAGATGCTTAGATCAACTTTGCAAAGTAACTGCAAAGCTTATGGAGACAGAACGGTACTTAGCCCAACATAGAAATATAGATATTTCCCAATGTAAACTCGTATAGAGTAATACATAACACTGTATTTACACTGCAATAATAATTTGGTTAGATATGTTCTGCACTTCGGGAAAATTAGGTAAATTTCTCAATATATATGTATACATGTATACATGTATATATATATATGTGTATATATATATATATATATATATATATATATATATATATATATATATATATATATATATATATATATATATATATGTATACATGTATATATACATATGTACATATATATATATATATATATATATACATAAGTACATATATATATATATATATATATATATATATATATATATATATATATATATATATATGTATACATGTATATATATATATATATATATATATATATGTATATATATATATGTATATATATATATATATATATATATATATATATATATATATATATATATATATATATATATATATGTATATATATATGCATATATTTATATATTTATCCATATATGTATATATATATATATATATATATATATATATATATATATATATATATATATATATATATATATGTATGTATATATATATATATATATGTGTGTGTGTGTGTGTGCATGCTTGTTTGGGAAATTTTCGTTTTATGCGAATCCCTAAAAATAGTAGGTGCTTTTTAATCTAATATTTTGAAATATGTTCTGTTTGTCAATTTACGAAACCCATTGTTAGACTATTATATACACGTCTTTGACGTCGGTATGCAGCCCAACTATCGACTTTGTATCTCCATAGTCATTCTGACCTCAGTTCTTGCATAACAAGTAATGCTGTTCACATAATTTTCACGCTAGATAACTGTGAAAGAATACTGACCACTATAAACACAGATAGAAAGAGAGACAAAAAGTCGAGCAGTAAAATAAAGAGATGAAATAAAAGTAGAAGTGATAAAAAAAGTTCTCTAAAAATGTAATATATTTCCAAGTGAACAATCGTAACGTGCAGAAATACAAGCCATTGTTCTAGGTTTCTTTGTAGCTGTAATGGCGTGACTTTAAACCTCTGTCTAGAATTGTAGATACAAAGAACTATAACCATACTTATTGTGGAAACAATGCCTTTTATGCTGGATTTACAAATACTTGAAAGCCTTTTTCGCTATAAAAACACACAATATTCCTTTGTATTGTTTATCAACTTTCAATCCTTTATCAGTGTTGTAAGAAACGAATATAAAGACAAGGAAATAACCCTTAATGTTACATCGCAAGTTGAGTATTAAGCTGTAATTTTCAGAGACCTTATAACTATGTGGCATGAGCGACTCTTTTCAGTCACTGCTATTTATATCTATCTTCAGCTCTCATATGAGGAACTTATGATTACACTCATTCCCGTCAAGATCATTTCTTCTCCTTGAGGTAAAGTAAATATATTTTCTATTTTGACATTCACAAACTTATAATTGTATGGGAACATGGTTGTAATTTCTAGGAGGGAGTATCAACAGCACAGATGCTTTGTATTATTTTATGTTGATAGTGATTTTTAGAAATCTCATGAATTAGTTTTTTTTGCTATGAATAAATTTTAACTGACCAGAATGGAAATACTATCAAAAGAATGGAAACCAAGTAGCTAAATATTTCATATTTCGAACGCAGTAATCTGTATGCAGGAGTAACAAGAGATAACTGCGGTTGATGAGATATACTTCTGATAACAGTATATTTAATGGATATTTCACAGCAAATCAAAAATTGTTTGAAATATTTTGAACTAATACATGCATTGCCCAGACGATATTCTATGTAAAAGTGCAAAAAAATCCCTATAGACATATAAACATATACACGCACACATTTGTGTAAATGTGCGTATACATATATGCATGTATACTTATATATATATATTAGGTAACGAGCAACACTCAAAAATATGCAAGACGTGATGGAGAAGTTTTGGATAAAAAGTGTTCTTAGTAGAATGTTTGAAAGGAAAGGAAACGAAAGTCATTAAGGGTTCGGAAGCTAGTCCTTCCTCAGCAGAAGAAGACAAAAGAGAAAAGGGAAAGAGGGAAATAGGAATAAAGGTAGTGTGAAAGAAAAATAACTCGGGGCCAGGTGAGAATTGCTATTCTATAGGAAGGAGTTGTGAAGCGTGAATGGGCAATGCGCTGTGTGCGCCATACACAAGAGGGTATCCGGTTTATAAAGAAGAGCCATAGGAAAGTGTGTATTGTGAGATGTGGATTGTTCTTGGGAGAATGTGTTTGGTTTTGGATGGTACGTGGATGTGTGCAAGTGTGTGGGAGGGTAGTGATGTAGGATATTTGGGCTGTGGGAATATGGTGAGTACTTTCTCTCTTTACTCTTTAGCTTGTTTTAGTCATTTGACTGCGGCCATGCTGGAGCACCACCTTTAGTCAAGCAAATCGACCCATAAATTATTCTTTGTAAGCCTAGTACTTATTCTATCGGTCTCTTTTGCCGAACTGCTAAGTTACCAGGAGCTAAACCCACTAGCATCGGTTGCTAAACGATGTTGGAGGGACAAACACAGGCACACAAACATACACACATATATATATATATGCATATACATACATACATATATATATATATATATATATATATATATATATATATATATACGACGGGCTTCTTTCAGTTTCCATCTACCAAATCCACTCACAAGACTTTGGCCGGAAGCATTTGTAGAAGACACTCGCCCAAGGTGCCACGCAGTGGGACTGAACCCAGAATTATGTGGTTGGTAAACAAGCTACTTACCACACAGCCACTCCTGCGCCTGTAGGTATAAATTTATGGTAGGGGAGAGGAAGTTTTGCAGGAGGTGAAGGGAAAGTAGGAAATATACTGAAGGAAACAGTGTCGCTGGTGAGAGAAATAAAAAAAATAAGGGTACAAAGTCCGAAGAAAAAAGTCTGAGTTGTGCGAGAAATAAATAATATAAATATGTAAAGTGATAACCTTCGTGAAAATTCAGAAGATGGTGCATAACGTCCGAATGAAGTCGGGAATGAGAAACGTCAGGAAAAATATTACAATAAAAAGATCCTTAAAAAGAAAAATGTTACACAGAAGGAAAACTTCCAGAAATCCGGTGGCTGATGTGGAATGGGAAAGAAGTGGAGGAGGTGAGTTTGCAGATCGATAACTTAATTGAGTGATAGATAAGAGTGTAAAATAATGACTTCAGTGATAAAATGGATGTCGAAATGTATAGGTGCAGAATGGATATGAACCACATGTTGCTTCAACGTTAGGAGCGGAGGTGAAAATGGTTAGGGAGTGGGGTTTGAGGAGCAACACCAACTGTGTGCATTGATTGGTGTATGTGTGTGTGTGTGTGTGTGTGTGTGTGTGTTAGCGTTTATTTGTATTACTACGCACACGTTTGTTTGTGTGTGATTGTGCGTTTTTGTACGTTCGTCTGACTGTGCGCGTGATTTTCGATTGGTGTATCTAAGTGTGTGTGTCTGTCTGTCCATGAATGTACCTGCCTGTGTGTGTGCGTTTGTTCCTGAATTCAAAATTCAGATTAATGATGAAAGGTGTGAATAAACAGGAAGGACAAAATATTAACACCGATAGACGAATTTCATCGGCCAACTTCCGCTTTCCCTATTCCTTTCAGTGTATCTTGACATCTCTCTCTCTCTCTCTCTCTCTCTCTCTCTCTCTCTCTCTGTCACTCTCTCTCTGTCACTCTCTCTCTCTATCTTCCCCCTCTCTCTCCTCTATCTCCCCCTCTCCCTTTCTCTGCTATTCTTTCCTGTCTTTTTTCCCCGTCACCTCCTGCTAATGCACAAAACTACTTTCCTTCAACTTGTTTGCCTTACTTGTGTCGCATGACCACACGAGTCCCTTAGATCTTTCTCATCAAGAAGCACCTGACAAACCGTCTATTTTCTAATTTCACTCTACGCTAGTATTTTCCATGTTTATCTGAAGTCGAAAACCCACTTACAAATACACCATCTTTGTTTGTTCTTGTCTTTCCTATCAGTATTTTGTTTTTGCCATCTCTGTTTTCAGTCGAATGCCTTCTTTCATGATTTGTGTATTTTCAGTTTCAAGATTAATCTTCGTTTTATTTTGTGTGAACCCTGGCATTGCCAGCTGACGGATACCAAGTTATTTTCAAGTGCCGAAATTTGGAATTCTAGAACAAGACTCTAAAATTTTATTCAGTAAATGGTTTTCGCCGTGTCTATAGTTTGTGTTTTCCGTTGCTTGTTAAACACGTTTCTCACAATTATTTTCAATTAAACACACACACAGACACACATATTCACACATGCGCATGCATACACGCACGCACACACATACACACACACATATGTATACATAGATATCTTAATAGGAGTAAGGCGGTGAGTTGGCAGAATCTTTAGGACTCCGGACGAAATGCTTATTAGTATTTCGTCCGTCGTTACGTTCTGAGTTCAAATTCCGCTGTGGTCAACTTTGCCCTTCATCCTTTCGGGGTCGATAAATTAAGTACCAGTTACGCACTGGCGTCGATGTAATCGACTTAGTCTCTTTGCCTGTCCTTGTTTGTCCCTTCTATGTTTAGCCCTTTGTGGGCAATAAAGAAATGAGAAACTTTAGCACGCCGAGTGAAATACTTACCGGTATTTCTCTGCCGTTACGTTCTGATTTCAAATTCCGCCGAGGCCGACTTTGTCTTTCGTCCTTTCGGGGTCGATAAATAAAGTACCAGTTATGTACTGCATTCGATCTAATCAACTGCTCTCCCACCCGCCGAAAAAAATTCGAGCCTTGTGGCAAGAGTAGAAATGGCCATCTTAATATGTTTGTATCGAGAGCTGGGTAGACGTCTGTGTGACTGTGAGTGTATATGACTATATTGTATAGACAGACAGAGAAAGAACGAGAATGTTATACGCCTTAGTAACGAGGAAATAAGAGGTGCTGGAGTTTAATAAGTGTAAGTTTTCCTCCGTGATTTTATCAAAAAAACAAACACACTTCATTTTTCACTCACTGAATTCGATTTTT